>NW_027103737.1:2548-99650 GCF_902728285.1 Clytia hemisphaerica | reverse complement strand
AAACAAAATAAAACGTGCAGCAGCCAAATATCAACCAACCAAATTTTGTCATTCAATTCCCGAGACATCGCTTCGATTTTTAAGGCCTTGTTTATAAGCTAAAGTAAAAATAATTACGCACATGTAAATGGGTCATTGTTTGAGGTCCGGCAAAATTTCCGGGAAATAGCCTATCCGGCGGTGCGCGGATCTAGGTGGGTTCCGCCTCCCCCGTAGATCTTTTTCTTGTGAAGTTGATCTTCAAATTCGTTTTCAAGGTTGGCTTGGCTCAAATTTTTTCATCTATGGCTCAAACTTTAGGCAATTTCTGAAAGATTTTGAAAATGTTAATTTCATTAAAAAGCGCCGGGTTATTTTTTCATGCATCCCTTTAGAAGTTTTGCGGCGCATTTTTTTGCTTGAGAGTCAAGTAAAAGATATAGCGCTTTCGCAGCATTAATCTTTGATAAGCATTTTGGCGGGACGCTAGTGTGAGTAACTATTTGTGAGTTATTTTCTATGTTTTCTAACTTTACTGAATGACTTACCGATGACCGACAGATCGCCACCGGTGGGATTCGAACCCACTAAATGCAAAGTTCCGATGTTCTGAAACCCAATGCCTAATCCACTGCATTTCATCACAAAAGAGTGCTTGTTTCGTCGAGCTCCAACTCTAACCCTAACTGATAATAACCCAATTCCTAGCCAATCTGATACGTAACCACACCCAAACCACACACATACCCAACCCTACCAGGTCGCCTACAGGTCCTGACACTATTCCCGCATGCCGGATCCGAAAAATAGATACATGTCTTTCGTCTTTATGAAGAAACCTTCACCTAAACTAAATCATCTCTTAATTAAGGGAGGTCAGTGGAAATTTCAAACTCAATTGAAAAATGTCAAACCAAGTATACTGAAAAGCCTCTATCCTCAGAAAAAACGAGGGGTCACTTATCTTTTAACCTTTAGTAGCTTTTCAGATGTTCCATTTTGAAGTTCCATTTTTTGAAGATTTCTGTAGAGAAACCTCCCGCCATCTTGTATAAACATCTCCACGGCACTGTAATCGAAAGTGTTTCACAAAATAAAATATCCGCGCGGGAAGCTTGGGGCGAGAGTGTTTTTCTGCAGCGCGAGCCGTAGACGGGGGTCACAATACCACCATTAACGACGTTATTTCCCAAAAACTTCATGAGCATACTGTGCATACATATCAAGAGGAGCCTTGAACCCTTAAGTTTCGCAATTAAAAGAAAAGAAACAAGACGACTTAAAGTCGAAAATTTCGCCTAGAATTTAAACTACATAGGAAAAACAAGAAGTAGAGATTGAAGCCAATTTGAAATCTACTTTACATCGAGCCTTGATGAAACAATTTTACAAGAACAACGAGGCTTAAAATTGCTAAAAAAGAGACCAATTTAAGAACAACTGTTGTTTAATTTTTAAGAACTAATATACAAAGGTAATATCATCGTCTATCAAAAGTTATTTATTTGATTCTTATAAAGCAAATGCTTATATAAGAAAAATGAATATGCTCATATTGTGTGCCGCCATCTCTTGTTTATTTTGTAAGAGCTAATTACCGAAAGGTATATCACCGTCTATCAAGAGTTATTGATTTGATTCTTATAAAGTATATGCTTATAAGAAAAATAATTATGCTCATATTGTGCGCCATACTTTGTTTACTTTGTAAGAACTAATTACCGAAAGGTATATTACCGCCAACAAGAGTTATTGATTTGATTCTTATAAAGTATATGCTTATAAGAAAAATAAATATGCTCATATTGTGCGCCATTCTTTGTTTACTTTGTAAGAGCTAATTACCGAAAGGTATATTACCGTCTATCAAGAGTTATTGATTTGATTCTTATAAAGTATATGCTTATAAGAAAATAAAGAAAAAATCAAAACTGTGGAGCTAGCGACACAAAGATATATGACGTAATCCAAAGAAAACCCGCGAAAATCGTCCGTGGTTATACGAGCGTGTAATTTGTAAATTAAATTTAGTGAGTTCGTCCACCGTATCAAGCACTTTCGTTTTCAAATTTTTTTTCCGATGACACCACCACCGCCGCCGCAGAAAGGCTATCGTAATACTTTCGCTAAGCGAAATTAAAAAAAGAGAAAAAAAAAGTAAAGTGTCAAATTGCAAGGTCCATTTCCACAAACATCAAAAATGTAATATTTCACATCAACGATTGGGTTTTTGGAACTTGATGCTAATGGATGGCCCCCAGAGATCAGGGGGCGCTGGTACATGCTTTCGAATAGCAGTTGCTTCACTCATGAAGAAAAAATGTGCTTCACCGAGGTAAATGATTCTTCACTTACTAACTACTAGCTTCATTTACTGTAAGTATGTCTATGCTATGTGTACCAATCAGTGTACAATGTGTCCCAAAAAGGCGGACAAATTCTTACTTTAATGGGATAAACTTTCGCAGGGATTAAATTTCGCGGATTTCGCGGATTTCGGTGTCATCCGCGAAATTAAATCCCAATGGAAATTTGGAAGGGCCTCCATCCGCGAAATATTTCTAAACAAAACTCGAAATATGTCAAATGGATTCATACTATTTGAATGGTTACCTGCATCAAAGAGGCGCAAATATGTGTATTTCAACAACCGATATGTACGATTTGAAAGGCACAAAATCGTGAAAATATTGCCACCCAATAGTGCAACCCGCGAAATTAAGTCCCCACGAAATTAAGTCCCCGCGAAATTTGAATGGTTAATTGCATCAAAGAGGCGCAAATATGTGTATTTCAACAACCGATATGCACGATTTGACAGTAAAAGGCACAAAATCGTGAAAATATTGCCACCCAATAGTGCAACCCGCGAAATTTTTGAATTTCACGGATAGGCTCAACCGTGAAATTTAATCCCCGCGAAATTTTATCCCATTAAAGTATATAAAGTAAAATCTTCATGATTTTTGCCAAAGTGTTCAAAAATATGATATCTTGTTATTATGCGCATTTTGCTTGATTTTACTTGGCAGGTAATATATTCTCACACCAATTTTCATAGGTATTCTAGCATTAACTTTCAAACTCTTTGCCAGTGGGAAATGTACAGATGGAAAAATAAGGTAGAGAGTTTTTCAGAAATAAGAGTATTAAATATTTTTTTTAAATCAGAGTCCTTCGAGCCGATATGACAGTTGTCCTTTGCGGACACAAAGCCTGTACATCGATTGTTTTTTGAAACAATAGCGAGGTTAAACAAGTGTTTATTTTGACCGTAAAGTGCGATGCCGTTGGTTCACTAGCATGGTATGCTTTGGCAAGGTTATGTACAAGCCTACGGTATCACACTTTACGGTCAAAATAAACACTTGCTAATAGAAAGACAATACTTCGCAACTTTGTCCCCTGCACATTCTTGGCTTCTTGATGCTTACTGATAGCGCCAGCTAACATTCTCTGGCGTCAATCAGCAACGTAAATAAAGCCTGGGATACACGGGGACGAGGTTGAATACTTCGCTCTCAACCGTCTCGTTCGATCTTTATTCAGAGTCTCCATGATATGATGATTCCATGTGGCAAGAGAACTTATTTATATATTCTAAAAAACTTTGAAATATCCCGAATTCTTAACATATTTCTAGCTTGATAATGAAAGATTTAGATCATCATAGAATTTTAAGAGACCGCGTCACGCACAGGTGGGTGTAAAATTTGGACTTTAGCCCTGCTTCCCGGGATCAAAAGGGCTGACATGCTAACGTACAATGTGACAGTTGAACCCGATTGGGTATACGGCACATCAAAGGCTGATTCTTCCATCTGGATAAAAAAGGGGTATAATGAGGGTTTAAAAAAAATTAAAATTTTGAAAATTTTCCAACCCCTTCAAAGACACGTTTTCAGAAAATTGACTAGAATGCTAAGCAACTCGGCAGCCCTGACTCGAATACCTGAGTTGCTTATAAAAACAATGTGTAAGTAAAATAAGAGTGATTTCGAAATTTGATTTTGCAAAATCATCTATTTTAGGCACTTTTGATAGAATTCGTCCAACGTTACGGAATAGATAACCTTCAAATCCCATAAAAGGTTTAATATCCTTCTTTTTAGTGATAGGGTCAGTCATTATCTAACAGAGTCACTAAGAAGCCACGAGTGCTAAGATTAATTTTGTAGCGTGCTAAATATGAACATTCCAGATATTACTTGTTGATAAAATTTTCCTAAGTCAATGAGTCAACGCTCGGGTAAATTAATGCGTGTCCAAATTTTCGTTAATTCTTCGGACCCATCATCACTCCTCCTAGCATAATAAATTATACCTTTAAAGAACCGCATTACGATGTAGAACATGAAAATTGGTGTTACTTAAATTTAGGTTTTGCCAATTTTGCGAAAAACTGCAAAAACCAAAAAATGCTGACGTCAGCAAAACTTGTTTTTTAAATAACTCGAGTTTGGCTAATGGTATAAACATGAAATTTGGACCAAACATTTTAGAATTCTAACCATAATATAGGCTACCGTAGCTTCCTCAATTACATTTTGTTATATTATTAGAGCAAATTTTATAAGAACAGTCTAGGTATTAATCCTTCAACCATCATCCTATTTTTTTAATAGGGGAAGGGGGCTCGAGGCCCCCTATGGACTTAAAAAAACTTTTGACCAGTGGTATTATATGGATAACTGAAGATGTATTACTAAATTTTTGTTCGGCCACTTGTCTGGTTGTTATTTTAACTTGACCAAAATCAAGTATTAACTGATTGACTCGTTCGATTTGACTGAAATTTGCTTCTGAAGGCTGATCTATAAAAAAAACAGACTAGTTACAGAAAAAATGTGATCCAATGAGTATTTGGTACCACTTTGCAGTCTGTAGTGACACGTTAACCACCTACCGGAAGCCAGGAAGGACTGGAGCTTTTAACCCTTTAAATACCACGGTCATTTTTTTCTAAGTTTTTTAAACAAAATCGCTAGTTCAAACTTCAAAATCTTATAAAAGTGGATTTTTGTCAAATTTTTGCATTGTTTTGACTTTTTGGCTTAAAATCTCGCTGGAAAGGCTCACTTTTGATTTTTTCTTTGCTTGACCATGAAACCCAATCCAATTCCTACGAGTTAGACAAAAAATGACGATTTCCAACTCAAACTGGGCATTTCAGGACATTGGACATTACATCCTACAGCACCTGACCCCGAGAATGTAGTAAACCCCGAGAATGTAGGTTTCTCATTTTTAGCATTGTAGCCCTAACGATAGTTCAACCTCATAAAAATTTGTTTCAGAGCATACTGTTACATGTTACTGATTATTTCTGGACAGAAAATTTTAACTTGAATTAATTTTTTCCAACGAAAATCTGAATGGAAGTTGATTGGATATTACCCGAACTGAGACATTTTTTAAATAAATCCTCTCTAAATCGAAATCTATTGGAATTAAGTTATGAAGATAGGGTATATTCTTAGTCCTAATGAACTGAGGAAATGGGGAAAATAGTCGATTTCAATATTTATTGTTCTAAGTTAGATATTTTGACGAAAATGTTTGACCTAACTTTTGGGGTTAGTTGACCTACAATTTGGGGGCCTTTATAACCCGACATAAAAACAGTAAAAAGTCTGTCAAATTATATAAAACTTGTTTGTTGTACTTTCATAACATGAAAGTACTACCTGAGAGATGATTAATGTTGAAACTTTAAGCTTTTACGACGTGTCCCAGACCCGTTGGGGCCCCAGCCCAATCAGAAAATTTGCCTAAGTTTGGAGCAATAGAATTTGGACTTAAGTAGAAATTTTTAGACCCGATGTGGGAAAATATCCACCGGGGCTGTGAGGCAGGGGTGTTGTTACATTATTCACATATTTCAACACAAAATTTTCAACCTACAAAATAAAAACAACTTTCTTGTCTCTTCTTTTCGTAACTCCTTTTACTTTTCCTCATTTGTAGTACGATGAAATTAATATATTTGTTAATTTTTTGTCAGCGTATGTTTCTAAAGTATGAATTTCACTTAGAGAACAATAATTTCCGATGAATACCGAAATTCCATTCCTAACAACCGAATCTTTTCACCTACATTCTGGGTGTTAAAAAGTGAAAAAATCCAATTTTTAGAACAACAAAATGCTCTTTAGAATATTGTTTTGGTATAAAATATTTCTAAAATTTGCTGTTAGAATTAATCCTATTGAAAAAATATCAACATTTTACTATTACTAGATTTAAAGCCATAAAACCAAACCTACATTCTGGGGGCTATAACGAAAATGGGAGTCAACTTCAAGGACCAAAGAAATTGGTCTATCTATCAAAAGTAATGAAACTAACCCCTGAGAAAGTATTTTGGGAGTTCAAAATTTCGTTGAAAATATTTAATATCTTTTAAAATGCAAATCTACATCTTTCAGGTCTGATTCAAATTTCACCTACATTCTCGGGGTCAGGTGCTGTATATAGCTTATCCATGTCTAGTATACTCGTCATTGGTACTGGTTAACTTGAAATGTTCATCAGTGATAGATACTGACGATCTAAGACAATGTACAAAAGTTCAATTTAGTCACTTGAGCGGTTGCTGCTTTGCCCCAGCACCCAGTCAAAGAAGCTCCAAGGGTTAAGAACACGTTTTTAAGAACATTTTAAGATTTGGCGGTCTCTAACTCGAAAAGTTAATATTCAAAGAATTTAGAAATTCTGGATGTTTTATAAAAGACGCGCGACTTGAAATAAAACCGATTTTAGGACTACGTACAGCCTGTAACCTTGCATACGAAAAAACGATTTTAGAATGTTCTGATATCATTTTTCAAGGAAAATAAAATTTCATACTTATATACTATGGTAATTTAATTTTTTTATGTACAAAATTATATGATTTTTTCTAAAAAAATTTTTTTACATTATTTTGTAGTTGATTGTCTAAAAAAAACATAACAAAGGAAATTGTAATAACTGAACAAAAAAATTATTTTTTTCAAAGTGTATTTTTGCTTTAGCACACATCACCATCAAATGGATTTCCGCTTCCTTCGATCACTACACGATAGATTTTCAGACTATCCGGTTTACCAAGAATGACAAAGGCACCACTATCGTTTGTAATTGTGTCCACATGATTATTATCAGTACTAACCAATTGCTCACAGTCAGTATAACCGGATGCTCCTTGCCACGGACATAGCCCAAATCCTGTTTCCGGACTAGCGAACAAGATATATTCCGATTGTTTAACCTTTTGAAATTTAACTGACGTGGCAGCTTTAGGAAGTTGTTGATAAAATTCCAGTTTTTCCGTATCTTGGTTAAAACGGTGTAGTTTCATATCTTTACGTCGGCTCGAAGACACAGATACGACAGGCTTGCCATTAAGTTTTCCAACAGAAACGTAATTCTTTCGGCCACTATTGATGACGATTCGTTGACTTTTCTTCAAGGAACCTACATTGTTGCCAGGGCCTTTCAAAACATCAAGATAACCACCAGAGCCTTTAGCAACCGAAGCAATAAGGAATTTGTTGCCCTTGGATTCAAATGTTTTGATGTCAATGATCTCAGTCTTGTTATGTCCGTTGTGATTAGAGGTCACTCTCTCTTCTTTAAGTTTCTTGTTCAAAGACCTTTTGAGGAGACCTTTACTATCAATTATCGGTGCACTATCAGACTCCATCAATTCTTCGTTGACGCTCTGGTATGGTTCAAAGATTCGATTGGTTGGCGACCAAAGATAAATTTCTGCTGTTGTTTTGTTGCAGCCAGATTGAGAATATGTTTCATCTAAAAAAGGAAATATAACAAGTTTAGTTTCTTCAAAACTCCGATGAGAATTTAGAAATATTAACGCGAAATTTAGCTTTATCACTAATCTAAAAGAGGGCTGGTCCTACGATACATTCTCCTTCGTCTCTAGAATCTCGCAAAAGGAAAGGAGTGTAGTAGTGTAAAGGAAATTGGACTTTGGCAAGAATAGTTTTCCCATTCCTTTTTTCGCAGGCAATGACACAAAAGACTGGGCAAGCATTTTCTCATCATTTAATCAATAACATCGAAAGGAGAGACGTCTTACTTGCAATTTGATGATCCACCAACAACGCTGATTGGTTGTTATACAAGAAAAATTCCAACAGTACAGCGTTCGTTTGGATACTTTGCAATACAGTACATGTAGGAAATTCTCCACACTCCAAAATATAAGCTGAACCACAGGTAGCTGTAACTTCTGAACGAGCGATTGAAATGTAATGTTTTCCTTCAATAATGGTAGATTGAATAGAACCGAGATCTTCGGAAGGAAGTTTGATTGTTGATGATATCTCGACTCCCTCCAAGTATGCTCCCGCCACTGTAAGGAAACAATGATATATCATAACATGATATAATTCAGAGGAATAATTTTTTTTGTTTCAAGTAAAGGCTAAGTAAAAAGATGCAAGAGAAGATCTTGTCCTCGACAAAGTATTTGTTTAGATATACGCCCCCAAAAATTCCATTTGAAAAGAAAAAATAATCTAAAAGTTGAAACTTCAACCAATAATATTTACCAAGAAAAATTCCTTATACATTGGTGATAAAAAACTGCTGGAAGGGTCTCTTAATTTTACTTCAAAAAGCTAAAAAATCAGTTTACCTGCTAGTGTAGTTAGCGAGGAAATTTTTCCACACAGACTTCCAGCGTTTGTAAGGTACATATCTAACTGGCCTTGGATCTCGTCACCGACGTTTGGTTCGTAGTTATGGTTACCATTTACCAATTGACCGTTGATGTAACCAGTAACATTTAAGCTGCCTAAAAATAAAAGGGAAGCAACGGTCAGAGGTGTTTAGAGATTTTAAAGAAATAGTAATATGAAATGGATTTTGAAATTGATATTTTACCAACACATAAAATTGATATAAAAAATATCAGAATATATATTAGAGCTTAACGGCCTTGACTACAGTACAGAACTAGCTTGGTTGAAGATTGACGTTACAAAATCGACCCTAAAATCAGCTTTCTCCACCACTACACGTTCGTAACGAATTTATCTTTTTCACTCTAGATGATTCTAACGACTTACCATTTATCATTAAGTCTTTAGTGAAGATTTGATCTGCTCGAAGTTGGAATGGTACGCGATCACGTCTTAACACAAGATTGTTGAAATCAACTAAATCCACACCGTTGATATTGCCAGTAACCCAAATATCATCCACAGTCAAATTGGTGACGGTTTTAGCTCCGGTCAACATTGAGGTCTTGTTGATTTCAACCAGATCTGATGGTAAAATGCCATTGACGGTTGAAGTGTCTGTGACAATAATTTCAGTCATTGATACATTGTTGAATGATTTGAGTCCAGAGATGGTTATGTTGTCGTAAAGATCGATTCTGTCTTGGTCTAGTTGATACAGATTTACACCATCAACAAAACCAGTGGAGACAAGGATAGATTCGAAAACGACAGAGTTGTTGAATTTAACGTTGGACGAGACCGCTTGATTGCCAGTGGTCAGCAGGAAATCGTTACTCAAGTCAAAACCATTAATCTTGTCAGCTTTCACATATTGAGAAACAGTCAATTCCTCGAATTCTAAGTTTCCTTGAATATCTTGTTCAGTGTAATTGTACAGATAAACAGCGTCAAAATACAGTTTGGTAATATTAACATTGTTAATCAAATCAGTCTTAACATCTCCTTTAAATTCACCATCCCCAACTGTAAGATTCTCAAACTCCATCTGGTGGCAAATTGTCTGGTTCCCAGTCTTCAAAAGGGTGTCAGTTAACATTCGTGTGATGTTTACATCACCTAACGATTTAGTGGTTTCTAATTGGTCAATAACGACATCGCTGGTAAACCGAATAATTCCTTGGAGTGTAGATGTTTCATTAGTTGGAACGGCAGATTCTAAGAAGCCATCAAAATCAACACCGTTTACAGTTTTGATTGCCAGATTCTCCTCCACAAACAAATCATCAAAAATGTAGGTTCCAGTGATGTTTTGATCTCCTGTAGTCTTCAAAGCCTTTCCAAAAACATCGGTCAGATTCTCACCATTGATCAACTCTGTTTGGATGCTTGATGCTGAAACGTTGGTGAAGCTGACATTGCCAGATAAGGTTTGATTAACACCTTGAAGAAGAATCTCATTCAAAGAAAGACCATTCACTCCAGTGCTGGTGTGGACAGTATTAGCAGTGACATTATTGAATGTTAAGCTCCCATTGATTGAAAGAGTGCCATTCGAATCTACAAATGCAGCATTTTCCAAGAATTCATTTAGATCAGTACCATCAATAGATCCACCAGCATTAAGAGTACCATTTACTATAACGTTATTTATGAAGGTGACATTTCCAAGGAGGGTTCGATCTCCAACAGTTTTCAATGATTCTTGTTCAAGCTTGGTTAGGTTAATGTTGTTGATGGTGCCCGATGTGGTCAGTGTATCTTTCAGTATGACAGTGTTTGTGAAGACCTGCAGTAGAAAAGAGTGTTTAAAGTTGAAGTTCGGTTTCCAGAGCATAGCTGGCAGCTTTTTAAGTTGAGATAAAAAGAAACTATATTTTTTGCAAAGTTTATAAAGGTTGCGGACAGTCTTTCAAAGCCAAACGCACAGGTCGATCTAGCGTATCTCAGACAACGTTATGTTCTTGGATTAAATTACGGATACATAAACAAAATTGAAAGAATGACCAAATTGGACTATACATTTGGTGGCCAGTCTGCTGTCCAGTCCTAGGAGTACAATAAAAAAATTCTGTATCAAGCATGACTGCATGCGAGAATTTAGAATATATCTAAATCTAAGACTTACCTTTTCTCCGGCAACTGTTTGATTCTTGGAGATTCTGACAGTGTTGTGGTAGAGCTCTGTCAAATTGACTCCATTGATCAATCCAGCTACTGAAAGGTTTTGTTTGCAATCGATACCATTGACGAAGACTAATCGTGTGTTGTTTATCGTCTCACTGGTGTTCTTGTAAATGGCTGAGGCTTCCAGATCTGATATATCGATTCCATTGACCTATGAAACCATTGATAAATAATGTTAGAACGGGTATAACATAGGCTAAGAAATGAAAGGATCGATCAAGAATCAGGAAACTAGTTCTAATTTTATGTTAAATATGCAACAGAGGCTCTCGCAAAGACCGCACCATTTTTTTTTATAAGGCAAAAAGAGTTCCCTTAGGTTAGCAGACATTGTGAGCGGCCTTTAAATGAAAAATTTACTTTTTTTAAGATGTAAACAAATGAAGTAGTGAACAAATTCCATTGCCACAAATTTTATATATCAGAAGAATGCTCACCTTTCCAGTGATGTCGACAACATCAGTAGTAATGGACGAAGTGAATGTGGTATCGTTCAGTAGACGGATCGTGCCAGTAATGTTTTGTTTGGTGTTCGTTGTTAACCTGCAAGATGCGGAGAGGTTCATCAACTTATTCAGAATTGATTGAACCGATAGATGGAATTTAACAACTGGATTAAAGTTTTGTGCTGATTGATCCATTGATTAGAAGTCTTACTGGATCCAGTAGCCTTCAGGAGACTTACTCCCAAAAATTTAAAAATGAAAATTTAACAAATCATAACCCAGAAGGTGCATGATTAAAAGAACAGTTTCTTAGTATAGTGCCCCTTAATAATCCAACCAGCTTTCATACTGGAAATATTTCCAGCTGGCACACAACGCCGTTTTAACGTTTGTTCAATGCTCACAACGTCCATGTAACGTTAGATGAACATCGAAACAACGTTGTATGCAAGCTGGGTTTGATAACTTACCAATTATCGACACTTTGTCCATTCAATTTTTCAGTTGTGATCTCATCTGTGAAAGTTACCGAATTCTTAAATGTGACATTTGCTTCTACAGTTTGACCAGGGAGATTCTGTGCAGCTTCACGAAGGAACTTTGAAAAGTCTTCATCACCGATGACGTTGATACTGTGGATGTTTAGTATGGTGACATTGTTGGTGAAAGTCTTGGATCCTTCGATGTGTTGAATGGTGGAAAGTAACACCAAATCATCCGGAATCTTTAGACCTGGTAGATGAATATAAAGAACAGTTATCTATAATAGTTTCTATGCTATAGATCTCATTTACAGTATTTACTTTCAATGTAATTAATATAAAAGGTAATAATAAGCATTGCTTCTATTGACTTCTTCTATCGGTATAAGCGCAATCTGGGACGATTATTTCAGAAAATGTTCACCTCGCCAGGGAATACTTAGAATTGAAGAATATTCAAGAAAAGATACAAGTCGAAGTCGAAATCGAACATTTAATGCTTTTAATGATACTTACCATTGACTGTTCCTTCAACTCTGACAGAGGATATATTCAATGATTGGAATTTCACCATAGATGCATTGATCTTTGTTCCATTTACCAAGACGAGAACATTGTTCAGTAATTCCTCTACATTAATGTTATTAACCAGTTCTGTCAATAGTTGCTCTGCGTTGACAGTTGAGTGGAAATGCTTCTTGCCTAGAAAAATTAAAGGTTGTAAGTAGCTAGAAGGGGAGGCCATCAATTAAAATAGCTTTCTAGGTTGAACTAATAACTAGACCTTTACACGTTTCTTAAAGAACAATTTTATAAGAACGCAAAAGTGACATTTGAGCGAAACCCGAAGAACAATCTAAGAGCAATCTGACCCCGAGCCTTAGATGTCACTAAAAAGTAAAGCTATGAAACGAAGCGTATTGCATTTGTCTTAACACAAGACAGTGATAGCAAAATTCCAAAGCCAGGGTAGTCAGAGCCATCCAATGATCACAGGCTTTTACAAAAGAGTGTACCCTCGAGAAACTTGTTATTTCTAGGCTTCTAAAAAGAAGGGCGCATGCACAGTTAAGGACTAACCTGTAACAGTTCTATTGTCTCCTTTCTGAACAACAGTTTCCACAAACGTTTTCAAATCCACACCATTGATATCTCCATGAACTGTTACATTCTCCATCAGATGAATACTTTCGAATGTTTTGTGTCCGGTAATGATGTGTGAACCGTCCGAAAGCACCAAGTCGGTTTGGAAAATGAGGTTGTTGATGGTAGAGTTACTGTTGGTGATCAAGTGTTCTGAAAAGATCAAACGATTAAATTTGTCTCAAAAAGCTATTCACAGACTTTGAACAACATTCTGTATTTCGATCAAACAGCATTCCCCGTTCGAGTTTGAATTAAAGAGGTTTGACTTCCATTGGCGGTTTTTAACTCTGTCAAACTTATCAGAGGAAGAGATTTGTAATTGTAACTTCATTACAGCGTTGCACTTCTTCGCATGTTTCCGACGTACTTGCTCTATTGTCTTAAATCCGCCAGTGAAGGCTACTGCCATCCAGTAACGGATCACTTTTAGACCCTCAAGATTCAAATATACGAAAAGCAAGACAAAAAAGACTAATTATTTGGTATCAAGAAAATGATATAATCTAGTTAAACTGACACTTACCTTGCACAGTGACATTTTCATTGAAAACAACTTTGCCAGTGAAATTATTGGTTTGGTTTTTCAAAGCTAGATTGTCGAAGTCTTTGCCATTGACTGATTCAATGTTACACTGTCCTTTAACTGTCACATTCTGGAAGATCTTCGACCCTAAAATTTCAAAAGAATAAACAAAGGTCGACATTTACTGAGTATTTAGCCCTTTAGCTAAAAGAACCAATCCTAGGGTTTGTCTTTACGATTGAGGAAATACACTTTCTATCAGAGAGAAGATTAGTAAGTTTGATGAAAGCTTCATGATTGGACATTTTCACCAAGTCAAAGAAACGAGACAGATTCGTTTTAAATATATATAACGAGCACATCAAGAATTGGTGTTTTGACCTTCAGTAGAATCTCATGAATAAAACACAACGAACCTAAACACAGTCAATTTCAACGACTAATATTATGCGGTCGTTGCGGTTGTTTAATATATTAACATTAGATGGACGTCAAAACGATCTTGACTAAAATTTCTGAAAAGCACGATCCCAGCTCGGCAGAGAATTTCCTTTAAAATTGATTTATAAACGCTTCAGCGTAAACTTTCCAAAACAAAGGAAGCTCTAGTTGGTGATTTAAAAGGCACAAATAAAAACTCCAAAGTACCTTGAATCTCTTCGTCAATGTTTTGGTCAGAGTTTGCAGATTGCCAGAGCGCAGTAATGTTTGCACCATCAACATATCCACCAACGTTGACATCAGAACTAACGTTGAACCCATTTGTAAATATGATTGATTTGGTTAGTATGTCTGATCCAGTTACTGAGACCTTTAGTGGAGAATAGTTGATAAATTTAACTTTGAAGTTTAAACTATTACAGAAAATTAAGAGAATTGAAAGCTACTGCGCTACACTTTGATTTTTTTCTTACTAGATTTTATCGGAGTTGTTTTTCTAAAAAACGATGCATTGTGGGACTGTTTCGGGAGTATTACAATAGAAATCTCTTATGAATCCTATTATAATAATCCCAGAAACAATCCCACAAAATCTAAACTCCGATAAGATCAATTACTTTGTCGCCAAAGTCGTAAACTTTGGTCTAATCCTAGCGGTAAAGATGCTACGTAACTATGTAATAGTAGCTAAATCCTGCTCATCTTGAGAATTTAGTATCGATATACGACTCTTAGAAATACATTATATTTACCTTATTAGCAGCAAAATCTGAAATATTAACGCCGTCAACTTTTCCAACTGTTTCGAGAGTCCGGAAATTGACACCAATGTATGTTTTGCGTCCAGAAATAATCTGTTCCGTATTCAAGGTCAGAACGTTTTCAAAACGGATACCATTAACTGTGTTGTTGTAAAGTTCCAGATTCTCGTTTCTGATGAGTACATTATCGGTAAAATTCAAATGGCCAGAGATGGTTTGGTTTCTGGTCTTTGTTAGAATCTCATTGATATACAAGTCGTTGATTTGGTTTTCCACAGTAAGATCGCGAGTAAAATTGACAACTTCGTTAAAAGTGTATTGACCAGTTATAGTCTGTGCTACGGTGTTTTGTAGACCATGTTGATGAAGGTCTGTGATATTTGTACCGTCGACTAGACCTGTGACGTATGCTTCTTCGATATTGACGTTGTTCGCTTCGATCGTTTCGAATGTCTGGAATTAAGACGTCAAAACTTTGCATAAATAATGATATAGGATTAAGTCATCGCATTAAGATTAAAGAATTGCTGCATAAACAATTTCAATAGAATCAACAAATTTTTTTAGAACTTGTACTATTACTCTTAACGAGCCCGTATAACTGCATCTTACGATTCTAGACTTTATTATTATATTGTGCTGATATAGGGAAAAGACGTATTTCTTTTCCTGTTTCTGGCCATCTTGCTCAGCATCCGTGTCAATCCAATTTGAAAATGCTTGTGAATTAAAATTGATGAGTAAGCAAAAAATATCACTCCTATTTAAAAATAAAGCCTTCAACGATTGGCGGAGAGACATTATGATCATACCTTTTTGCCAGCGATGGTAACATTGTTGTGGTCGAGGTCTACCAGATCGATCATTTGTTGCTGTAATGTGGAGATTGTTGATTCATCTTGGGTCACTTTCTCTTTTAATTCGGCAGCTGGTAAAAAATATAAGGATTACATATTTTTTTTCTGAGGGTATCTACTTTAAAAATTCAAAACAGTGAGGGTCCTAACTTTTACTGAAATGGCTTCTTTAAAGAGGCATTTGCCAATGGTTTAAGATCAACATACCATTCAAAAGAATTGAAAACATACATCAATATTTTGGACTAAACTCTCGAATGTCTTAATTAATTTTTTAAAGAGCAGTATAGATTAGAAATAATCAAAATCTAGTTTGCACCTTTGATAGCTAATTCTTTAATAGGGTTTGGTGTCACTTGACCAGTGTACAAAACATCTTCAGTTTGAAGGTTGGTGATATTGATGTTATTGCCAGAGATGTGAAGTTCAGTATCCAAAGTTTGATTTGTTGTCTTTGTCAACACTTGGTTGATGATAGGGTTCAATTGTGATTCCAGATCTTCTTTCACCTAGGGATGGATAGTATATTTGATAAAAGAACAATTTAATTCTGTCTGAAGATTATGTGAGCACTTTATTTACACATCATGTGGGTGCTGGGGAAAATGTTAGGTAAAGTGTCCACATACACTTTGAGACTTTAAATCGATGAAATGATGGGAACTACACAATATTACAGTATTTGTCGAATGACAGGGTCTAAATTTGAAGATGCTGAAAATCTATTTATTAAGCTCCGAAAGTCAAGCTCGAAAAATGACTACTAAGGGAAGTAACAAACATGAGAATATCAGCAAACATGATTTTCTACAGACAGATGGACAAACATTCGAGAATGAAAACTAAATGCTGCGAAGATCATTCGGGTTCACATTCGTTTAGGATTTCCTTAGCTATAAGATAATTATTGAAAGAAGAAAAATCTTGCCAAAAATTTCCGGATCATTTAAATCCTAGACAGAAAGGATTTAATTCTAATTTCTTACCTCTGTCAATTCCTGTTTCATTCTTTCCAAGAGATCTTTGATCATTTGTGGCACTGTTTGCGCAGAACTCTCCGTTTCATTTCGTACGAATTGCACCTTGAAAATATTGGTCCCATTACGTGATTCCAGAGCATAGTTTGCAACCGTTATAAAGGTTTCGTTGAACGCGCTGAAGACGGATACTGATCGAACGTCAGGTATAAATGATGAATTATCCGGATGTGGTGAAAGTCCTGGGTAATCAAGAATAGACTTGTTAGAAAAGACCTACAATTCATGATATTCATGACGTAATGTTTTCTATGGAAAGACCCGGTTATTGCCAGTAGTAGCAAATTTTATGCAACTTTTGTCTAGTTTTAATTTGCCACTACTGACTAAAACCGAGACACAATAGACGAATCGTCAATGTTTAGAACAGCCTTAATCCAAAAAAGGTAAGTGTCTGAAGATGTTCAGTCAGTTATAAAGTTTTACATCGAGGTTCCAATCATAGATTTATTCATATACTAATGCTAGTTGGAGAACTGAACTGTAAAGCTTTTATTATTTAGCGGGGGGGGGGATTCCGAGGGTACACCAAAGCTGAGCAACGGTAATTTTTTCCTGAAAACTACATGTCAAAAGATACATTAATACCAGAAATTATGTCTTACAAAACCGATCATTTTTCAGTTAAATACCGGGAAATAAGTTTACAGATTGTCGGAACATGCTCTTTATTTTGAGTTTATCCAATTTCCTTCAAGAAGCTTTAAAGATTAAAGCAACATATTTCGTAAACCGATTTTATACCTTGAACCATAGTTGGTTTGAAAATCCCTTTGACAACATCATATGTATAAATGGTAGCTTGGGCTTTGGCGTTCGCGATGACTAGCATAGGATCTCCGAATTCACTGACAAAATATGTAGCTTTCACAGCTCCGTTGGTTGGGATACGTTGCCATTCAACCCAAAGGTTTCCTGAAAATAAATGAAAACAAAAAGGAAAATTTATTTGTGAACAATATGATCGAAAAGAAGCTTGGTACTATGATTGCAAAGGAAAGACTTGAGAAATTCATATCACGATATGTAAACAAAGCTCTTGATTACACAGGTTCCCATTCTCGTACTTCAAACAGTTAAGTTTCTAAACTAAAAGGATTTAGGGCTAGTTTGAATAAAGTAGCCTCTTACCAGTCCACCAAAAGATAACCGACTCAATGGTGTAATCTTTTTGGTATTCTTGACGATAGTCAGCGGTATAAACGACTCGTCTGGTGTACTCATTGCACACTACTAAATAATGATGGCCGTTGTAGGTAAAGTATTCGAAATCTTTTGCGCCGTGTGTTGGTATACGTTGGTATAAACCGTAAGGTGCGAAATTATCTTGATAGGTTAGTTCGTGTTCTTCTTTCTCTCTGGAAAATGAGACGATATGTTAATTCAAAGACTATGACACGCCAGAAAAACAGCACTACGGAAATTATATGAAATTTAAAAGTTTTATAGCAAAAAAATTCGTGACTTGTCAGCACTCTTTGTTTGGAATGAAATGATTCGTATCTTCAAATTTTACCGGGCGCGCCACAAAAACAGTTTCTCTTTGAAACTAATTTTTCGAAATGTAACATTTTTTTTAACCATTCCTATTTCATTGGAAAGAAGAAAGATAATCTTAACTTTTGATGAATTTAATAAATGACCCATCAAAATTTATACTCCACTGAATAAAAAAGTTACTTTCAGAAAGTGCTCGAAAACGTTAAAAATCGACCTTTAGTTAAGGTTTGGCCCTTCCGCCTCAATCAATGAGAAATATGGCGAATCCACGAAATATCGAAACTCGAAAATCTTAATTCTTAGGATAAAACTAAGAGTTAAGTAGGTTCAACTTACTTATAAACGTAAGAGTAAATATCAGTCGATCCAGAATTATCTTGATGATTTGCGAAAAAGATGTATCTTTGGTTGTCAATCAATGCTACTTCAACGTCTTGTGCACCCAGGGTATCGAAAGATTGCAGAAGTTGAAAACCACGACGTAATTGCACGTGTAATGTCGATTGTACTTGGTAACGGTTACCACGCTCAGAATAAGAGTTTGCTGTCAAGTAAAACTTGTAACCACCCTGAAATTACAAAAAGTAATGTAAAGATTGTAGCCCCTTCCACACAGGAAATGTTTCTTAAGTTTTAAAATTAGCATTTGGATAGACACGTACTGCCAATTCAATTTTTGGAATAGTTTTTCGCCCTACTTTGTCATGTACCAAGTAATATCAAGACATTTAGTCTTACCTTATCAAAAACATTGACGCGTGTAGCTCCAAGTGTTCCAACTCGACTTCTGTATTGGAAAGGTGGTCGAAACTCCGGTTGGTATTGATTCAGTTGGAAAGACTGTTGATAAGTCTCGCCAAATCCTCCAAGACCTTTTCCAATTTGATCGACAAAAATAGCATAACTGTACGTAGAGTCATGCACATAATGAAAGTCAACAGCACCTGATGTCGAGAAATCTTGAAATTTTTCGAATTTTTCAGAAGTAGTGTTTAGTTTGTAGATGGTTGATTTGGTGGCATGTTGTCCAGTCTGGTCTGCAAAATTGACGGCAGTAAGATATTGTTCGTTAGCAATGGTGAAAGGATCAAGCTGCATTGGATGGGTCGTTGGAATGGTTGCCCATGGAATGATTTCCGATATCTCCGTTTGATATGCTGAAAAAGAATTTCAAAAGTTTCAATATATTTAGCGATATTTATTTTTAGCAAAACTTTCGGATTTGAGACATTTTTCAAAAAATAATTCTAACCCCGAAATTTAACTAATGAATTACGAAAAACAGCGGGAAAAAATAACAGTTCGGATAGCATAAATCTAGCCTACTTTGGACGGAAAGGAAAAGATAAAATAGTTTTTGGAAAAGTTACTCACTACACAATTCTAAAAATCCTTTACCAGGCGGATATTTTCAGTACAAAAAGTAGAAAAGCAACCCCAAAAATATGCATCTTGTAAGGAAAATTTCAAAAGATGAACGGGATGACATAAGTGACGTAAAACGGCAAAGTTTTGATAAGATTAGAACCATGGAAAAATACTGGAATATCAGAAGAAAAAAGTGAAAGAATTTTCTTACTTTTAGTTTCATTTTCAGGTTGCAAATCGCCATCCAAAGATCTTCGTTTACGAAGAGGTGCTTTCTCGAAAGCTGTTTTCCTTAAACCGACTTGATATTCAGCTAAGACATCTTGCATGTAGTCGTTCAAGTCCTGCGTTGAAAGTTCACCATGGTTTCCTTCTGATGGGTTGAACCAAGCACTGATGCAAAGCAAAAAGAAGAAAACTTTGATGGAAGTTTTTGTCACCATTTTTGAGCGTGTATGCATGTCAGCTGTTGACTACTACACTCTCTATGTGTTGATTTGAAAATTGCAATTCCCGATTTTTATACTCTTTGAAAATTGAGTGATGGAGTACCATTGGGAGTCAGTAGTCCCACAGGAGATGAATGACATGATAATGACAAAAAACGAAATTCCTAAATTCTCTTGGGAATTAGAAATGATTGTAATCAAAGCAACAATAGAGTAACAATTAAGAGTTTTTATATTCTTTGAAAATTGAGTGACTGAGTACAATGGGGAGTTAGTAGTCCCACAGGAGATAAATGGTAATTAATAAAAATTCTAATTAATGACAAAAACGAAATTCCTAAATTCTCTTGGGAATTAGAAAACGATAGAAGAGAAAGCAACAATGGAGCTTTTCTTTTCTAAGATTAACTCCTATAAGAATTTCAAGACGGAATTTTGGAGTTTACTTAGAGCAATAGACGATTTTTTTTTTTTTTTTTTTTTTTTTAACATTATTATTTCCTTGATCTCCAAAAATATTGGTTCTTCTTACAAGAAAAGTGTTATATAATGTATATGCTGTGTGTATAAAATATATAAATAACTAACAACTCGAACAGATACGGGAAGAAGGACTCAATCGGAAGGAATAAGGAAAACTAAGTGAAGCTCGGAATCAGAATACTGAGATATGACGTTTGGAAGTTTGTTCGATTAGTAATAATTAAACTGGATAACGGCTTGTTCGCAAGATAGTCGTCCTAGATAAATTATGGCAGACAGTAAGAAATAAATAAACTATTCTTAGATGAATAATATCTCGTAAATATATTATGATTTTTATATAGGCCGAGGACTAGGCATAGAACAAGATTGTGAGAAGTGTGAAAAAATAAATAAAAAATATTGTAGTTAATTCGATGAGGCGTTTGAGTTGAGGAATGTGATACGTCGCTAATAGAATTAATTGCTAAATATTAAAAAAAGACAAAAACAAAAAAAAACAAAAAAAACAAAAAAAAAACGAAAATGCAAGAGGAGTATGCTGTCCCAGCCTTATTGTTAAAAATATATATAGATATATTAAGCATAAATGTAAATAAATTTTAAACTGATTTAAAGCTCAATGTGTCAAAACCTAAGGTAAGCTTCAATGAAAAGGAAAGGATGGAGTTAGGTTAGGATCCTGAAGTAGTAAAACATTAGAATTCGCAATACTGTCAAGAATATAGTTATTGAGATACTTAGGTAACTTCGAATAGGTGATTATTGAAAAATTTCAAAGATCAAATTGAACTCAATGATTTAGCTAATGCCCTATCAAAATAAAATTTCCAAGCTAGATTTGCAAAGCTATCTTTTGATTCGATATGCTTTATGTTAATAGGTAAATCATTAAAACATGTAGCACCCTCGTGCTCAAAGGTACCAGCCACACGATTTCTGTTTTCAACATCATGCAGAATGATGTTTTCAGAACGCAGCTCTCTGTCAGGGTTGGTTACTTTGGATAGGCGTAGGTAAGATGGCCAATCGGGGTTATGGAGTGCGCTGTGTACGGTTTTTGCCATGGTGAAGTCGATCATTTCGGTGACGGGTAGCCATTTCAGCTTGATAACATCTTTGATGGAGGCGTGGCGCTTCAGCACAAAACCAGCCGCGGCGTTCTGAACTTTCTGCAAACGTTTTAGTTGGTATTTTGCAGCATCTGAAAGTAGCACAGATCCATACATTAATTTGCTGAGGACCAAAGACTCCACTAGCATTTTACGTTGGTGCCAGGTTGTGATGTTTTGAAACTGTTTCAAGTTACGAAGTTTAGCAAAACAGCACTTTAGCGTCTGATTGACATGCACAGTCCAATCAAGATGCTCGTTCAATTTGACGCCGAGAATCTTGAAGTTCTGGACTCTTTCGATGTCTTGGCCGGCACTTTTTATCTCGGTGACCAAGTCAGCAAGCGAGTGGCGTTGTGCTAGCTGTCTGGTTGAAAATACAGTCATTTTTGTTTTCTTAGCATTCAAACAGAGATTATTTCGGTCCGACCACTGGTTAATGTTATCGATCTCTATCTGTACGGATTCGATGGTATTCTGTATCTCTTTGATTTTTGTGTGACGTAGTAGTGTTGTATCGTCAGCGTAGAGATTTCATAAATTACGTCACCAACATCCGGGGGGGGGGGTACTTAGGCAAAATGGGTGCCAGATATGTGCGAGCCATAAGGGTACCTTTTCTCATTCCTCAAAAGTCTCTCAAAGGGGTACAAATTCAAAAGTTAGTCTCTCAAAACCTGAAAGGGACCCAAAATCACGAAAATCACAAATTTTTCTCTCAAAGGGTCACGATTTCCAAAAGTTTTGACCAAATTTTGGTGAAAATCAAACCAAAATTTGGAAAAAATGGACCAAAATTTAGGAAAAAGTCTCTCAAAGGGTCCCAAAATCACCAAAATTTTGTCTCTCAAAGGGTCGATTTTCGGCTCGCAAACCTAGTACCCCCATCCGGGCCAACATCACTTGCCTCTATTTGGAATTATTGGCATGGTGATTAACTCCCAGTGAATTCTATTAATACTACTTTTCTATTTACAAAATATCATATTATGTCTCAAAGGACATGGTAATGAATACGAGGCAAGTAATATTCGAAAGGTAATTCATGAAATTAGAAAGTCATTATTCTAATGATAAAAATTATATTTGAACCAATGAAGTAGAAGCCGAAGGCGCGGCATTGAGCGGCTCGCCTGGTTTTTACACAAATGACAGATTGAAACTAAAATCAACCGCTAAATTTCGAAAAAAATATCAATCGTAAACAAAGGAATTGCTAGATTCAATCTGTCATCAAAAATACAGCGCATTTTTTAAGGCTTCACTTTTTGTTGCCTGAGAAAGGTTAGAGATTCTGCTCTATAGCCCTTCGGGCTTTAAACTCAATGATTTGAACACTTTTGCATTGGAACAAACCTTTTTATAATCTGATGTATACAGGACGGGTATGACCTGTTAGGCAGATTTATGCCTCAAAAAATTTACGGTGGGAAGTTCGAATTTAGCGCTGTCCTCACTTACCAAAATAAAAACCAAATTTTGGAACTTGCGCTTCCTCTAAGAAAGAGTGACCAGTAAAAGAATAACAAAATTTGATTGGCTATGTTTTCACACTAAAGAGGTACACGGCAAAAATATAAACCTTGTCTGCTTGAGCAGATTGATTTACATTCTCGACAAAGAGGTCGATAAAACAAACCTTGTCTGCTTGTTGAGCAGATTGATTATTTACACTCTCGACAAAGAAGTCGATAGAAAAACTATTGTCCGATATTTCGTACACGGCAAAAATATAAACCCTGTCTGCTTGAGCAGATTGATTTACATTCTCGACAAATAAAAGAAGTCGATAGAAAAACTATTGCCCGATATTTCAGGTTGACATATATTCTTGACAAAGAGGTCGATAGAATAAAGCATCTCTTCTTAAAGAAGTCATTGCCAAAAAAATGACAAAACGGTCACAATGCAATTGTTTGACCTTTGCCTTTATGATTCCAATAAAAACTGCTGATTTGGCCTATCCCATTTGTGCTGGTTTCCTTGATTTTTAACAAACTTAGCTTTACTGTTCTTTTGTTATACATTTTTTAATATACATTTTATATACATATATATATTAATATACATTTTGTGCTTAATCTGAGGTTTACATTCAGTGTAATTTTTAAAACACATGACTACAATAATATGCAACGTTCCTCACTTTGACATTTTCTTGTTATGAACCCCCGTTACGCTCTTTCTTTATAAGAACCATGAAATTTGAGTTAATCCTAAGCTTGTTCTTATTTTTTCTATTGTCTAGAATAATAGACCTATTGTTTCAGTCTAAGCCTGATTGTTCTTATAAAAAAAAGAGTGTATGCTGTTAACCCTTTCAGTACCGAGCCCTTTTTTCTATTTTTTTAGCCTACACTTTTTTATAAGCGTATCGTAATGCCCGAAGTTTTTATCATCTTATCCTGGAGATGAGCTTACTTTTTTAAATACAGTAGAGTCTCCATAACTCGAACCTCTATTACTCGAACGTCTCCTTAACTCGAACAAATTCGTTGGCAGCATGAAAATCTCCTAATAAACTCATATAAAAAAACCTCCATATATCGAATGTTCCCCTTTTTTGGCTCCATAACTCCAATTTTGTTTTCCTTTCCTGAACTTGAAAAATATAAGCAATCTGATTGGCTAAGAGACAAACCATATTTCTTTTTTGAAAATTTTGATTTTTGGGCCTGGGGTCGAGTTTTCATTTTTTTTCAAAATCTTAAACTGCTACAATCAGACCTTTAAATAATAAATAATTCGAAAGTTACTGAAGTACGGCGCATTTTTAAGGCTTCACTTTTTCTTGCCTGAGAAAGGTTAGAGATTGAACTCTAGCCCTTCGGGCTTTAAACTCAATGAGTCCATCTGCAAGTGTAAGGGGGAATATTTAGTCGCATTTGTGCGAATCTTGTTACTACTTTAAAATCACTAATTATGTCACCATTTTAGTGCAGTTTTGTGGATGTTGATTATTTTTTTCACTGACCGGCCCTTTATTTTGAGTGCTTTACTCGAAAAATAACATTGATTTGGTCTCGCCTTAGTATAATTGGAACGACAAAAAATATATAAAAAAACTGTTTTGAATGCAACGGGGTTCCCTTTAAGAATTTTCATGATCATTCAGGAAAATTACGAGGCCTTAATTTTTTACCTAAGAAACATATGAAGAACCTGAATACAGATTTGAAGATTTTTTCAAAACACTTTAATTTATTAAAATATTCTCCTTAGAAATATCTTTCCAATGATGTATACATTTTGGAATACAAACAATGGGCAAAACTATAGGTTTGTCTATGAAAAGTCAGGGGAAACTTTGTTAGAAAATCTTGGACATTCAGGCATAAAAGATCAAGATTAGTCACTCACAAAGGGAGAAAGATTTTTTCACAAGGTCAATACAAATGTCTCAAATAAATGGAGAAAGAAATTTTTGTAACTATTAAAAATTCATTTTTAAAATAATTTATATTAAAAATTGAACACCATACAAATTTTAAAGAAAAGTTAACATTTGATTTTCTTATCTTAGCGTGAACTTTTCCCTCTACTTTATCCCTCCCGATGGAGAGTGAATATTAACCAAAAAGGAGAAATACAGCACTCCTTCGTGGTGAGTTTGTTTTTAAGACGGCTTCATGACGAATTCTTCTTTTTTCAAATTCCAAGAAATTGAAGTGAAAAATACGAAATTTCTTTTTTTGTACAGAACGATGAATCATGACCAGTTCGAACACTTTTTTGTTGTGTATGTTTGACTGAAGTTGTACGTTGCAACAAAAGTGTTTTAAAACATCTTTTAGCTAAGCTGAGAGCATTTAGATTTTTTCGATTATATTTCAAATAAAATCTATTAGGTCAAAAGGAAGGTTCGTGTTTTCAAATGTATTTTTAAAATTATCTTCATATTGGAAGTTTATGGTGGCTTGGATCACGAAATTTACGTTTGGCTACGTTTCGAGAGATTCTTATCCCATCATCGGGCAATGTGGAGAATGTTTTCTCCACTATTTGTACTAAGACCTTTAAAATAAACTTATTTGAAAGCGTTTTAATTTGGTAAGTACACAGTTTTTTACAAGAACATCTTGCCCTCGGATGTTCTTAAGTTTTTTAGTTTTAAGCTTAAACATGTTCTTATTTTCATCATTTTTATAGCATTTTTTACCATTTTACTGAGAAATTGCGGGTGTTTAAAAGTCCCCAAAGCCTTAAAAATGTTCTTAATTTATTCTTGATATTTTGGCCATCGAAGCCTTATGTTCTTATATAGTTTGTTCTTATAAAAAACGTGTAGTTTAGAATAAAGGGGATCTCCTAGCGCCTCCAAGACGCAAGTATCAGCGAGTTCTTGTATGCTGTGTGTAGACGGTAAGTTTTCATATTTTTTTAGATCCTGACTGTCTGAAGACACGTCTTTTGCGGGTAAAAGTCCTCTGCACTTTAAAGAGCAATGTATAAAATCGCTATATTGTCTGCAGTTGAAGGGAAAAATAGCTGAATAAGATGAAAAGAACATAAACGGAAAAACTATCGGCTTTTTTCGAAAATTTATGCCCTGTATACCTTTGTTGAAACAAACTTTGTTGGAATTTCAGCAAAAATACCTGAAAAAAAAACACGCGCATTTCAATGTAAAAATCGAAATGGTGAAGAAACACAATATCAAACTAAAGATCACCAACGGTACAGGAAGCAGTTTGAAATACCACGGCGAATGGTTTGATTCAGGACGCTTGGCTGATGGATTTCGATGGCCTGAACTCATCCAAGATGGCGGAAAAGAAACCGTGCTCTGCTATGAAAGTACATGTTTTTTTTATAAGCATACAAAAATCCAAAAGCTGGTTCGGAAATACTTAGATCGAGAGATTTATAAAGCTGAAAAATGCTTTGAGGGATGCTTAGATCCTAAACAAAATTTTAGAGAAATTTCGAAAATCCAGCCAAAAACAAAGGAATTCTGAAAAGGAAGGCTGAAAGTAATGTTTAGCATATGCTTAAATTTTTGCCATATATGAGCCTAGATATGCTTATAAGCGCAATGCTTATAAAAAAATCATTTATGTGTTGAATTCTCTTCCAGGGGAGGGCACTTAGTCGAAACAGGTGACGGGTTATGTGCGAGCATGAACATGGTGTGAGCTAAAAAGGCACCCTTTTTCATTAACTCAAAAGTCTATCAAAGGGGTGTAAATTCATATGTTAGTCAGAGGATCCCAAAATAATTACTTTCTCCTCTCAAGGATCACGATTTACAAAACTTACGACCTAAATTTGATGAAAGTCAATCAAAATTTGCAACAAATCACCCAAAATATTGGTAAAAAGAGTCTCAAAATTGGGAAAAAAAATTCTCACAAAGGTCGAATACCCATCACCTCGCAAACTTAGTATACCCGCTAAGGAGGAATAATCATATATTGAATCAAGCTGATTAACTCTGCTAAATCTGTACTCGCATCGACACTAAGAGTTTATAGTGACGAATTTTAAAGTCAAAACTCGGTCGATCTTACCAAGTATCGCTATCAGCCTTCTATACAGTCCAGTGGCTAAAAGAAAAACTCTCAATCATAAATTTAAAACCCCCTAAGACATGCAATGAAGTCTCCTCGAAAAACTTTTAAAATAAAATTATGTATTTTAGGGGATTGGGCAATGGCTGGATGTTCAGGGTACGTTCAATATCGAATCAACGGTCAAGTTTTAACGATCGGCTTTTCAAATCCTTCTGCTGGAAAGAATAAAGTTGGAGTCGGATTGACTGGTAAAAAGGTATGATTTCTAACACTTACCAAAGTCAAACCCAGTCCCGTAAAAGAAATGCTGGAAGGGGCTCTGGGTACGAGTTTTGGTAAGATTAACCGTGCAAAAAGAATGCACCAACTTATGGGGCGTCGAAAGCTCCGTACGGATAGATCAATAATTTTCAGACACTCACCCTTGCTACCTTCATCCTGCCGAGTAAAAAAACAATAAATTTGGTTTAGTCTTTTCTTAACCCTACCTGGATGTTTATGTGCTTATCTGATAAAGGAAATTCGATGTTTGTTGTACTTAAAAAAATACTTTCCTAAAAGTTTAGAGCTTGGATATGCAGGTTTCTATTAACAATGCGCATTCATAGAACTTTGGATAAACCCCTTTTACTCGAAATAATCACCATAAATGAATACCTTTTGCATAAAGATATGGGATGAGATGGGATGCAACGATTATTCACCACACGTCACGACTTTACAGATGGAAACGTTCGTATTAAAATGCCATTATTCATGTACTGGAGGTGCTACCAACAACATTGACATTGTACTGGAAAATATAGAAAACAGGTTTGTGATGTATTACACTATCATCGGTAAAAAAGATTCGATGAACGCCGAAACGAGTAATTCATTATATCCACATTTGCAATTTCCTTTAGTAATAACGTAGACCCAAGGTGGGGGGATTGGGCAAAAAGGGGTACGGGGATGTACCGCTGGTCAATGTACCTTTTTTCACCTCTATGAGTCCCAGGTAGGGTCGCAAAAACACCGAAATAGAAAAACCAGTCCCTCGTAGATTACCTTTTGGGGAGAATTTGGAAAAATATGGAAATTTTTGAGAAAATCTTGGAATTTCAGTCCTATTCAGGGTCACTTTAAAAAAAAAAAGAGTCACCGTAGGGTCCATTTTTCGAACTTCAGCGGCACACCCCTGTCGGTCAGCAAGGGTAGTTTCCCCTCAAGATGTAGACCTTACAGCTGATTGGTTGTAAGTAATTTAAAATCAGTCAGTAGTTCACTAGCAACCAATCAGCTGGTTTTTTCCGTAATGTAATGTTAGAGGACATAGCAATGGTGCATATCTTGAATAAACGTTACAGCGTAGAAATAAAGTCGTCTAGTAGAGGCTAGGTTTAACAGGGATTTGACACGTTGAAATTATTTTTGTTAATTTCTTTTTATTATCAAAGACTCAACTTTAAAAGTCGTCTTATTACAGTGTGAACCACTACATAGAAATGGCAACTATTACCTTAACGTGAAATATTTCCCGAACGGGAAGGTGAAAATAACCCAAAAAGGAAACTGTTTCCAGATTGAAAATTTCATCACTTTTCTGTTTCCCGTCTTGGTCAATAACTGTTCATTGTTCCCGATCGGGAAGTTGAATTTTTGTAAAGAAAGCAGATTTTTGTTTCCCGATCGAGAAGAAGTTTCCAAATAGGGAAGTTTTTAATTGGGAATGGGGAAAGTAGAATTAAGAAGCGATTACCCGGTGGATTTCTTAAGTACCCGGTGAAGGGTATTTATTTACCTTCTTTTACAATAGGCATCAGTTATTTACCTTCCACGACCATTTCCGGAGTGCGCAGAGGTCACATTCCCGATCGGGAAACTGGTTAACTTCCTGATTCGGAAACTCTATCCATTTCTAGAAGAATGACATTCTTCTATGGAATTATTAACAATTTAGCCCCTTCGTATTTACGTAACTACCTGCCAGTAAGACTTACAGCACCAGGTGGCCTTAGAACAAGAAATCCTATTTATCCTCCTAATATACGAACTGAACGTTTCCGTAACACTTTTTTTCCGTACTGCATATCTCAGTGGAATGTTCTAAGAGGTAATATACGAGATCTACCTTCAATTAAAACTTTCAAAAAAGCAATCTATGAATTTTTGAGACCCAAGCAATCCCATGTTTTTGATGTTCCTGACATTCAAGGAGTGATCTTTCTTAATCGACTTCGGGTCGGTTTCAGCCATCTCAACGAGCATAAATTTAGACATGGCTTCCGCGACACTTTAGACCCTTTCTGTGGTTGCCGAACTAACTCTGTTGAAAACACTCAACACTTTCTTCTGCACTGCTCTATATATTCCCATGCAAGACAATCTTTGTTCGACAAACTTCAGACCCTAGGCATTATTTTTCATCCGCCACTTAACCCTCCTTTTTTCTGTCGGCTTTTATTATATGGGGATGAAAGTTTGACTTCAAATCTAAATAAATCTATTCTTTGTTCTGTTGTTGAATTTCTTAACGAAACTGGAAGGTTTAGCGGTGCTTTATTTTAGGCTTTTACCTAACAACTGTAGCTTCCTTCTCCAAGATTTTTTCTTTTTATTTTCTTTATTTACTTATTTATTTATTTTTTACATAGTCTAAAGTCTGTTCACGATAAGTGTGCACTCTTTTTTCTTTTACCTATAACTTTGGAAGGAATTCTTTGTTCTTTATAAATTTGGTATCGTTGGGAGAGATATTTGTAAGTGGAACAATTTGAAGTAAAAAAGTCTTTAAAAAAATTCTAAAGACGAAGATGAAAATGAAGAAGAAAAAAATGAAGATCTTGTAGAGAAGTGCTATAACTTTCATTTTCACTGGAGAGATTTTTTGATCTTAGGAGGTATCACCACTGTGAAGAAATGTCACTAAAATATTTATTCAATATAAAGTTATGATACAAAGTTAATAAGTGATTGACCCCAAAAAACAGCAGAAAACAGCAGAAAACAGCGTTTTTAGACGTCAATTAGCTTATAACTTTGTTTGATATCTTTTGACTGAATGATTAGTTTTGAGAAATTTTTTCACAGTGATAACGTTCGATAATTAAGGAGTCACTTCAGTGAAAATGATAGTTATAGCACCTTTCTACAAGATCTTCATTTTTTTCTTCTTCATTTTCATCTTCATTTTTAGAATTTTTTTATAGATTTTTTTACTTCAAATTGTTCCACTCACAAATATCTCTCCAACGATACCAAATTTGTAAAGATTGAAGAATTCCTTCAAAAGTTATAGGTAAATGAAAAAAGAGTGCACACTTATCGTGAATAGACTTTAGTACCTCTGGCGATATAACGTTAGTTCCTAGCGGGGGGAGGGACTATATTTTATGTTTAAGTAATGTTTTGTAATATATGTTCGTAGTGTACACGTGTCTTTGTTTCAATAAGAAAAAAAAAAAAAAAAAATTTCGGGAAGTTTTTCACCTTCCCGTTCGGGAAATATTTCCCGTTAAGGCAATAGTTGCCATTTCTATGTAGTGGTTCCGACTGTATTAGGAGTTGAAATTTGCAATTTTCTTTAAAAAAACTTAGCAAAAAATGACCGAGGCACTTAAAGGGTTTACCCCAATTTATTGAATATTTAGGATAAGATAAGCATTTAGACTTGAGGAACTTTTTTCTAAAGCCTTTGTTAGAATAGAATAGCTATTTATAAGAACAAATGAAATTTTCGGTTTTTGCTCACTTTGGGCATGATGAGTGATGTCATCAAAAACAATTTTTGACAAAAAGTTACCTTGTATGACAAAGGATCATGTGTGCCAAATTCCATTCAAAAAGACCCCCCAGATCAAAAGTTAAGGGGTAGTACAGGAACATCCTTCCCCCTAGTTTGAGCCACCCCTATGAATAGAGTTAAAGAGATCTCGAGAAATCGCTAAAATTGAAAACCTACGTTTCGACCATTAGAAAAAAGCTACTTTAAGCGATCGAAAAATTGTTGAAATTGAAAATTTTAGTAAAGTACTTTCGGGAAATAAAGTAGAGATGTTAAAGTTTTTCATGCAGCAAAACTTTTTATTTTTAAAACTTTTTTTTCCCCTGGATTTGAGAGAAATTTTTGATTTAATTGACGTTTTGGGGGCCACAGAATATACTGTACTTAATGACTCGACTTTAAAAGTCGTCTTTTTAGGGGTTGAAATTTGTACACAAAAATACAATTTCTTTTAGAGTCAGAGACGTTCATCCACTGAAAGTTGAAGAAGAAAGATGGGGAAGCAGTGGCGTTCCAATACAACAAGAAAGTTATAGTGAATGTACGGAAAGTACGATCTATGAAAGAAAGTTTATGAATGGTTATTGATATTGAAAGTTGTGTGGAAATTTCATGATATTCATTACGTAATGTTTTCAAATCGTACTGAAAAACGTATGGCAATATTTTAAACAATTTTTTATAACTCAACTTTTCCGAGCTACCTAAAGCTGATAACTTGATTCTTTGAAACGTGAAAAAGTATAAATTCTGTAGTTGAAATCAGGAGGCATCACGATACTCCTGTATACTGTATGTAATATATTAACTTAACAGATCGTACAATTTATCTACCACTCTTAAACCTTTTTTTATCATTTTTCATAGAAAAATACTATTTCAATTGGCAATATTATTATCTCTTTATCGGATTAGCTAGTGGCTAAATTTGAGGGGATATATCAGTGATACCCCATTTTTATTGCCTTGGGAATAGAAAAAGTTTTCAGAAAAGACGAGCATCTTTTTACTTTGTTTGTAAAGCTCTCAGTATACACCTTTAAAAATATTACACTCAGAGCTTAGAAACATGGCTAAAATACCGTGAGCTCTGTAACCATTTCCCTTAAATAAGATTAAAGTACAGTTGGTCGAATTAGAATGCTTCCACTGTAAATTTATTTTGTTAAAAGCACTAATTATGACAATTACAATATTATTTGAGTAATGAAATTTCGCAAGCCTACTACTACTACTAGTTAAAAATCTATCATTAATTCCCAAATAAATTCGAAGTTATTTTAGACTAGCAAATAACCCTAAAGGGAACTAGTTCTCGTATCGTGATAACTAATTATCTTTTTCTTTGCTGAAAAACCGCGAAACTTAGAACCCGCGAATAATAAATTTGGCCATTTTTCATCGAAAATCCTTGAAAAGAAATGAGAGAAATGTGTTCAAAATAGGGCGAAACCGCGAAATTAATTTATTAATTAATTAATTTTTTTCTGAAAGCTTTTTTCGACCGCAAAAATTAGTTCCCTTAATGTTTATGTTTATGTTTATGTTTCTTTTCTTTAAAGTTGATGCAAAGTAGTACAATGTGTACTTAGCTCGAGGCTAATCAATATCAACTATTAATTACAAATCTATCTAGAAGGTTGATACTCAAGATCAACTATTATTTACAAATTAATTTAAATTCAATCAATGAAACCAACGCCATGGATAAAAGTGCGACAGTTTCGGCAAGGACAAGTAGTGGGCCTCCATTGCTTGATTTCTTTTTTAAATTCATCTAGGTTTTTAAGTTTTTTACAGTCATCGGGAAGGGTAGCCCAGATTTTAGGTCCCAGGAAAGCTAAAGACGATTTCCCATTCATTTCACTTTCAACTACTCTACTACGAAAGGAATTCCTTTTTCTCGTTTTGATCTTACATTGGTTTTTGAGAAATATTTTACTTTCTGATTCATTGAGTTTTGATTTAAATAGCTCTGTGGATAAGGATTGAATTGCTCGTTGATGGAAGGTGGAACCGTTGTCAAGTTTCAACAGATCATCGAATGTAGATTGTTGATTTTATCCTCTAAAGCTCTGCTATGAAACATCCATATGAGAGGACAGTAATTGAAGTGGCATTTAATGAAAGCATTCATCAAGCGTTTCTTTTTTTCTAAAGTGAGATATGTGCTCATTCTGGCTAAGGCGGTTATTTTCAAACTAGCTTTCTTGCAAAGATTTTCTATATGCGATTTAAACGTCAAAAGATTATCGAAGGTTACTCCAAGAATCTTTGACGTTTTGGTATTGAAAACAGTTTCTTCTCTAATATTTAGATAGAGCGAGTCGTCAATGATGTTAACTATTAGCTGACATTTGTCAGCATTACCAACCATTTGATTAATCGAAAGCCATGTGAAGATTTTTTCTGCTACAGAACTTAGTTTACCACTTACTTCAGTCCAGGTAGGAGCACTAACATAGGGTGTCGTATCGTCCGCATAATTCGCAACCTTAGTATCCTCAATGATGAAAAAGAGGTCACAGATATAAATATTGAAAAACAGAGGGCCAAGGATTGATCCCTGGGGAACACCATCCTTGATCTTGATCCAGTTACTCAGTTCGTTGCCTACTTTTGTCCTTTGTTGCCTATTTTCTAGATAACTCTTGACTAACCCAGTGGAAAGGTCATCGAATCCGTATGCACTGATCTTTGCTACAAGTAATTTGTGGCACATACAGTCAAAGGCCTTAGAAAGGTCGATGAGCAGTGCCCCAAAAACATCTTTTTTGTCATTGGCTAGCTTCCAGAGCTCTTCCATTGAGAGAAGAGAGGTTTGAGTGGAATATCCTTTCCTGAAACCACATTGTTGTTCATCAAAGTAGTGCTCAAAGTATTCTGATATTTGATTGTGATATACTCTTTCGTAAATTTTGGATATTACCGGCAGTATACTTATTGGTCTATAGTTACTTTTATCGTTTTTAGAATTTTTCTTGTAGACTGGGGTGACTGTCGCGAACTTGGAAATGTTGGGAAAAATACCTGAGCTGAAGGAGTCATTTATGCTTATAGAGAAGCATCTTGCAAATAAGTGAGAGTATTTTTTAATTATTTTCGCTGGTATATCATTTTCCGCTTGAGACTTATTTGTCTTAAGGTTACTAATTATCTTCTCTACTTCGTCTTTGGTGGTGTTTCTAAACTTGAAGGAGTTTTCATTGTTTGATACCTTTTCTTTTATTTTGAGTATAGTGGGGGGCGTACGATCTGGCGGTACTCGGGATAAGGCCTAATTTAGGGCCGGGAAGCGGTAAAAACGATAAAAAGTATTCGGGAAACGGTATTTTGCAAGAGCCACGGTGACGGTAAAACACCTGATTTTTCGTCCGGGATGAGGTAATTCTTATAAAAAACAACGGTATTTCGGTAAAAGTCATACGTAGACGGTACATAAATTTTTCGGACTATAAAAAAAGCTTGTCACACGAGTCAGCAAAAAGGTAAAAAAAAAACGCGAAAAACTCCCAAAAAAAATAAGGATCTTACACCAGGAATGGGTTTATTTTGAGGCTTTTTGAGGCTTTTTAATACAGGGAAGAGAACGTTGGGTTCGTAAAGTTGAGCTAGAATGTCTGTATGTGTATGAGTATCTGTCTGTCTGTGTAGTATCTGTCTGTCTCTGTCACCTCGAAACTTTGGGGCAGGCTGGAGTCATCAAATTTTGAACACTTGTTCTTGTTCCTTGGGTGAATCCCTTGGGTGTTTTTATTCAATGATTTATCATAATAACCCGAAGGGCTAGATTGTAGTTTTAACCTTTATCCAGCAAAAAAAAATAGGTTTAGTAGAGCAATCAAGATAAACTCGAAACTCCTCTCGTGAAACTGTGCTATTTTTTGAACATTTTTGAATATTTTCAAAAGCGTGCTTTAATTTTAAAATGACATAACTCAATGAATAATGATTCAAATTGAAAAATGGACCCACCAAAGTTTTAGTACTACATTAACATAAAAAAGTCTTTCTATTCTAAACATTTCCACCTTGACATAACCAAACGTCCGGACGTTTATCTCTGTAAATTTTTGCAATCGAAACAAAATACGAAAATAATGATCTACCTCATACACATTCTATTCCATTTTGCAGAATTTTTGACTTCTAGTCTTTAGAATTTTATGGGAAAAACAGCGGGACCGGTATTTTCGTAAATTTTGGACGAGATAACGGTAATTTTCAAAAAAATGGCCGGGATGGCGGTAATTCAAAACCTCGTTCGCCCCCCACAGTATACTAGGGTGGTTTCTAAAAAGCATTATTTCATTTTGAAGAATATTATCAGAAAGTTCATTAAGAGGCACTGGTTCTGTTGGTGGTTGATTGAGATCTAATTTTTCAGTGATATTTATGAAGAACTCATTAAACATTTTTCCAATTTCTTTATCATCTTTAATCAGTTCATCATTTTCGACTAAGGTTATTTTCTCACTTATTGGTCCTTTATTAGAGAAAAAAGGGCGCACAGTTTTCCAAAATCTTTTATTGTCAGTGATTTGCTTTTCATCCAGAGATTCATAAAATCTTCTTTTAGTGTTTCTCAGGAGATATAAGCATCGGTTTCGCTGTTGGTTGTAATTATATTTGTTGATGTTAGAGGGGTCTTTTCGTTTAATGTTATTAAGTCGAGATCGATGCATCATGGCCTTTCGTAGTGATTTTGTCATGAAAGGTTTATCATTACCTCTTAGTATTTTAGTTTTTATCGGTGCTTCAGCGTTTAGAAGATTTACTACACTTTTCATTTTATGTTCAAAGTTGCGATTCGACTCTAGTACTTGTGTTAAATGATTTTTGAAAAGATCTTCGTTGAGATTTTTGTAGCATCTATATTTAATGGCTTTAGGTGGACACTTTTCAAAAGTGGTTTTTAAGACGCTTATTGTGATGTTGTGAAAGTCCGATAGGCTATTAGATACAGAGGAAGAGCCCTGAAAACTTCTTTGGTAATTCGTTAGCATCAGATCAATGCATTTCGGATTTTCTGCGTTTTTGAAGCACGTAGGTTCATTTATCAAGCTAGAAAGCTCCCTGCTAGCAAGAAACTCAGGCATTTTATGTTTGTCGATTTCACAATTGAAATCCCCCAGTAGTAAAAGTCGGTCATGATCTCCTATAGAATCAAGGCTATTTTGTAAAAGCTCTAAATGTGAGTTTATATTGTCTACATGCGGATTATAAGAGCAACCCAGTAGCCATTTTTGCTTCTTCAGATTGACCTCAATGAATATAGCTTCATAATTCTTGTCTTTTAATACGAGTTTAGAAGGAATGCCCTGACGTACGTAGAGTAGAAGACCTCCTCCCTGTTTGTCCCTGTCCAAGCGATATGGACGCGAGTAGTTTTCAATAATGAAATGATTTTCAGGGAATGATTCGTCAATTTTAGTTTCAGATACCAAAAAAATGTCTACGTTATCTTTGATAACTAATTTGAGACCTTCAAATTTGTATCTTATCGAGTTGATATTAAGATGTCCTATGATGACGTTTGCGACGTTATTAATACGGATTTTTCTCAGAGCCTTTTCTTCGAATTCATAAGACTTTTCCGTTGGTTTGTCAAGCAATGGGGGACCATCTACATACCTTTAACTGTCACCTTTTTCTTTGTTGTTGGATTCATCGTTGTCTGTATTGTTTTTGTTGTTTTCATTGGTTTTGCTGGTGATTTTTATGTTTGTGTTTTTTCTTGGAGAAAGTATGTTAATTAATCAAGTCAGAGGTCGAGAACATAAGGGCGGCGGGCGTTTGCTAAAATAATAGGGGATTCGCAGGAGAACAAGCAAATGTTGGTGAAAGGGTGCTGATTATTTTTTAGCCTCTCCCGTACCGCGAATACCACAGCTTAGCTCTCCCAAGCTCTCCCTAAAAATAGGCTGTATTGTATTGGTATCTAGAAAATTACAAGTAAGTTTCTAATCAAATCCAACTGTCATAAAAACATTAAAAATATATATAATGAAAAAAAAAGAACTGAGAAAAAAGAAACTATGTACAATTTTTACAAGTGCAGATAGGTAAGACATTTTTTAGAGCATTTTTAAAGGAATTTAAATTTTCAAGCGACTTAATAGAGGATGGTAGTTTGTTCCAGGTTGAAACTGCTCTAAAGTCAAATGTGTTAACACAAAATGCACTATTGTATTTTTTATATAGAGGAAGAGAAAGAGTATGACCAGAACGAAGCTTATAACGTGACTGCAATGCCGTGAATATGCCATGCATGATACGTGGTCCAAGGCCATGTGTAGATTTAAATACTTCCATGAGGAGAAGTTTTAGGTTTCGTGTATGAATACTCACCGCATTACACTCAGTTAATAAGTCGTCATATTCCGAGATGGTTTTGTTTTTCAAAGCATATCTCTGTGGTGGCATTTCTCAATAAGGCTGCTACCCCCTTTACCGCAAAACATCCAGACTAATGGACAATAGTTTAATGGTGAGAGAATATAGGAGTTTATAAGAAGTTTTGCTTGATCTTCTGATAAAAAATGTCTCACCCTTCTCGATGCCCTTAGTTTTTGGTTAGATTTTTTACATAATTCACTGACGCGAGGAATAAAAGATAATTTTGCATCGATTTTTATACCCAGAAGTTTCACGACATCGACGTTCTTAATGTTGTTTTTACCAACAGGAAGAGAAACATCGGCGTTAAAAGTACCGGGGTAAATAAGTTGAAACTTGGAGGGATTTGCAACCATTGAGTTATGCTTAAACCAAGCAAGAACAATGCTTAGTCGGTGTAAAAGGTTTGCGTTAACTTCATCCAAGTTTGATCCAGAAGAAGATAAAGTATTATCATCTGCAAAATTTAAAATTTCATCTATGATATAAAATAGATCGTTTATGAATATATTAAAAAGTAATGGCCCAAGGGCCATGAACTTAAATGAGAACCTATACGAACTCTGTGCTTCCTATTGCTTAAATAGCTGTGCATTAATTGGACGGCACTCTCACTGAGCCCGTATGCCGAGAGTTTTGCCAAAAGTAAGTTGTGAGGTAAACAGTCAAAGGCTTTAGATAAGTCAATTAAGATTGCTCCCACTTTTTGGTCATTTGCTATAGCACTCTGCCAATTCCTTATTACTAGTGGGGGGTCCAAAATTACACTTTTTGAGTTTAACCTTCTTTTTAAAATTAATTTCTCATGCTGATTCCGAAATTGAAATCCGTTTTTCCATAGCTTTTACCCTTGCGCAGCTACCGGAGACCCTTTTTTGAAAAATCCGCCCAAAACCGCTAAAAAGTCAATTTTTTTGAAATTTTTTTTGAATAGCATATTTTGTCAGAGATCCCACCCATTGCTTGGTATAGGAGGCTGTTTTTTACTAAAATCTTCCAAACCAAGGAAAATTATGATAATTTGAAAATGTTTGAATTTGAATGAATTTTGATTGAAAGATTTAATGATAACAAATTGTGTTAGATCAGATTTTCATGCTGATTCCAAATTTCAAATCAATTTTTGTATATCTTCTGCCTGCTACATGGGGCTCCTTATTCAGAAAATATCGCTAGTAATGATATCAATATCTTTGAAAAGGGATTCTTGTACTTGGATTCCATTTATCAAAACATCTGGTTATACATTCCTTGTTACAAAGGTTTTTGATTACTTTATTCAATGATCCAAATACCGTTTTCCCATCAAAATTTTTGCTGAATCCCGGAATCCCGAAAATTGAAAACAAATAATAACACCGTCACACCGGTTTGTACAAGTTTAAATACCGACATAATGACAAAAATAAGGCCAAATACCGTCGCCGTCTGATTTTAAAATACCGTTTTCCCGTCTTTTTTTTCGTCAAATCCCGTAATACCGTACTAAAAAGGGCCAATCCCGTCACACCGTAGAATATAATCAAAGATGTAAAAGTCAAACTGTTCAAAAAATCTTGAGCTATTAAACTTCTTCCAAATGCAATGTTTGTCCGCATTTGGACATTCAAAAGTTGATATTGGCTTTAACAAGCCGTATATCATTGTTTGAAAGGTTGAGTCACAATGAAAATCATAAGGATGTATAGACCTTATACCGAATAGATGGAATCTAAAAATCCGAATATTCGAATAGTTGTTTATTGACCCAATCAAAAGGCGCTATGGTTGATGCGTTAACTACTTGCTTGAATAGATTTGAAGAACTGATTCTTTTTTCAAATAAATCGGACCTTAAGCTGTTGATTGAAATACAATATTATTGGTGTTAATTATTAAGGACTTATACAAATATGATCATATATGTTCAAACAAGGGTTCTTTGAGAAGTTAATTAGAAATTATGTAGAAATGAAAAATCTTGTGAACTTCCAAGTAGTAAAACATCCATCCTTTCCAGGGATACAAGCCTGTAAATGCTTTCATATTGGTCCATTTGTTTGATAGTTACTCTTTAGAAATAGGTTATATTTCTTAAACATTTGTATATAAACCTGTTCTAATATGACTCGTTCTCGTGTAACTTATGACATGTCCAAAAAGGACATAAGTTTGGCGCAGAAAATTGGGGGCCTTAGACATGTTTAATTTATACCTTTAAAGAAGCGTATTAGGATGTAGAATTTAGAAATAACTGTTAAAAAATTAATTTAACACCAAAAAAAATATATTAGGCAAAAACCGAAAAAAGCTGTGTCAGCAAAAATTATTTTCTGAATAACTCTAGTTTGGCTGATGGCATAAACATGTGATCGGTTAGCTCAGTCGGTAGAGCATTCGCCTTACAATCTAAGGGTAATAAACATGAAATTTGGACCGAAGTTGCATATCAATAATAGAAAGATGTTTGCATAATTATTTTTCAAATTTTGCTGACGTCAGCAGAAATCAGCAAAATACAAAATTTTGCAATAAAGTGCTGACGTCGGCAAAACTTCAGAATTTTTTTTTTCAAAATGATTCCTTTTACTGATGTGCAACTCTTTGGTTCTAACTTTTTCAATTCCCAAGGTAATAAAAATGGGGTATCACTAATATATCCCCTCAAATTTAGCCACTAGCTAATCCGATAAAGAGATAATATATTGCCAATTGAAATAGTATTTTTCTATGAAAAATAATGAAAAAAAATATAAGAGTGGTAGATAAATTGTACGAACTGTTAAGTTAATATATTACATACAGTACAGGAGTATCGTGATGCCTCCTGATTTCAACTACAGAATTTATACTTTTTCACGTTTCAATGGATCAAATTATCAGCTTTAGGTAGCTCAAAAAAGAGTCAAAAAATCCTGTTTGTACTGTTTTTACCGTGACCAATTTAGACAAGTGTGTTTTCGAGTTAAGGAAACATTCGAGTTGTAGAGGTTTGAGCTCAAGAAACTATTTTATAACAACATTTCGATTCCCAGGCATCTGCGCATGCGTCACCACTCCAAAAATGTCTCAGGTAAGTTATGGCAGGAACGAAAAACCTTAAGGGCTCTGACCATAGTCGGAAAATTGATTTTAGTATCTGAACATGTACAAAGTTATGTTTTAGATTCTTTAACATTTTTAACAAAGAATTGCCTTTAGAAATTGCTTTTAAATCAAATCCCTTAAGAGTAATTAAGAACTTAATTGCAAAAATGACGTTATGAACTTTAAAAAGACGTTAATAATATGTTGCATCACCTTCTTTTATAAAAAGTGCTAAGTTATAATGGGTAATTAACCTTTTCGTTTCTAAGTTTTTTCAAACTGTCCGCAAAGAATTGAACTATTTTAGATTTTGCGGAAAATTTTTCTAAAAAGATGTGTCAAAAGTTATGACTGTTTTTTAAGCAAAATCCAGATGAAAAATTGATGAAAAACCACTATTTTGAAGATTTTGAGACAAAGAAGCATTTACAAAAATTTTCCGCAAAAATTTTTATTGTTCGGTAAAAGATACAACATCTACTGCGAAAAAATTTTCAAAATGTTTTTTCTTCGCCGAAACTAAGCTCTTCAAAGTTGAAATACTCTTCCTCGCAAAAGTCTTCATTTTCTTCTTCATCAAATTTTTTCAATGCAATTTTTGAATTTTCAGATTCAGGAATAGTTTGTCTAACAGAAAATGTATAACATGCCATAGTTTTGTTGGTTACATCAGTCAGAAAACACATTTTAAACACGGCAATTATGAAAAATTCACTATGGTCAGAGCCCTTAAGTCAACAATTATCTAGAAAAAGTGAGGTCACAGTTTTTAAACACGGAACTAAGATTATAACAACGTAAACAAAAATTTTAAGAAAAAGTAAATTTTGGTAAGGAAAATTTATGAATGTCATTATATATTATAAACGACTCCAGTCTACAATTAAATACATGTGTTCATGATATTCATGAAACAGCCAGTGAGAAGTGGCAAATTTGAGTTACAAAAAAATATTTAAAATATTGCCACGCATTAGCCGCCACATTTGAAATTATGACGTAATGATTATCATGAGTTTTCCACAACTTTCAATCAATAACCATGCGAACCATTGACGACGACTTGAAGAAGAACTTTCGATGGATGATTGTCTTAGACTCTAAGAAAAGAAATAGGAGATGTTTTCACATTTCTTACAATCAGCTGTTGGGTCAGTGATGAAATGTCAGAAAATATTGCAATGGTGCATGAATAGCTGATTGGTTGCAGATGAGGTATAGACTGATTTTAATTTACTCACAACCAATCCGCTGTTAGGTCTACATTGCTCTTCCAGAGGTAATTGAAAAAGTACATAGTGAATTCGTCTTTGTGAACGAACGAACGAACGAACGAACGAACGAACGAACGAACGAACGAACGAACGAACGAACGAACGAACGAACGAACGAACGAACGAACGAACGAACGAACGAACGAACGAACGAACGAACGAACGAACGAACGAACGAACGAACGAACGAACGAACGAACGAACGAACGAACGAACGAACGAACGAACGAACGAAACGAACGAACGAACGAACGAACGAACGAACGAACGAACGAACGAACGAACGAACGAACGAACGAACGAACGAACGAACGAACGAACGAACGAACGAACGAACGAACGAACGACGAACGAACGAACGAACGAACGAACGAACGAACGAACGAACGAACGAACGAACGAACGAACGAACGAACGAACGAACGAACGAACGAACGAACGAACGAACGAACGAACGAACGAACGAACGAACGAACGAACGAACGAAAACGAACGAACGAACGAACGAACACGAACGAAACGAACGAACGAACGAACGAACGAACGAACGAACGAACGAACGAACGAACGAACGACGAACGAAACGAACGAACGAACGAACGAACGAACGAACGAACGAACGAACGAACGAACGAACGAACGAACGAACGAACGAACGAACGAACGAACGAACGAACGAACGAACGAACGAACGAACGAACGAACGAACGAACGAACGAACGAACGAACGAACGAACGAACGAACGAACGAACGAACGAACGAACGAACGAACGAACGAACGAACGAACGAACGAACGAACGAACGAACGAACGAACGAACGAACGAACGAACGAACGAACGAACGAACGAACGAACGAACGAACGACGGAGCAAAAATTCATGATTGGAATATTGAGTAAGATTCGAGAAATTGAGGAAAACCCGTTTTTCCAGCACGACAATCGGCTGTACCGGAAATTCTTTAGAAAAGATTTGGAATTGCTATCAACAATATTTAATGTGAAACAAGCAATACTTTTGTGGACCTACCTGATAATGGAATTAAACGTTTTTGAAAAATTAGTTTGGAAATTATAATGAAAGCATATCTATTGGGAGAAATTATCAACACTAATGAAAAAGTATAAGTATTATAATATTATAAAAAAGTAAGTAATTGATTGTTTTTTGTTTCTGATCAAGTCATAAACTAATTATCATGTCTATAATTATCAATAAGATAATTTGTTATTTAGCCAACAAATATCGAGAAACAAAAGAAATGATAAAAAGCTAAGAAATCACGGAAGGAGGAGAGCTTGTAACAGACGAACAAACGGACGGACGAACGGACAACGGTTAATTCATAGGACCTCCAGGTAGGTCTAGAAAACATGTTTTAAGGCCTGAAATAGCATACATCTGTGTAATAAATGCAGTAATTAAAATTTGGAGGAAATTTAATTTGTTTGTTAATGGCAGGAAAAAAACATTTTGCGAGAGTTTTCTTTATTTTCAAAATTTCTTTCCACCTAAATTTCTTCCATTAACATAAGGTAATTCATCACAAACCTGTTATCTTTATTTTTCCAGTACGATTCTAATGTTGTTGGTAGCACCTCCAGTACATGAATAAGTGCATTTCAACGTATACGTGTCCATCTGTAATGTCTCGACGTTTTGTTTATAATTGTTGCATCCCATCTCGTCCCATACCTATGCAAAAAGTATTCATTTATGGTGATTATTTCGAATAAAAAGTTCCATAAATGGGCATTGGGCTCTTCCAGAAAATGTACATGGGCGGTGGAGGATATAATGTCCGGGAGGGGGTGCAAAAATCTACAAATTTTGACTTGTCCAGGGGTAAACTTGCTCTGTTTAGAGGTGGCTTTGCTCTACTTTGCTTTTGTTTTACGGTTCAACGACCGTAGTGTAGTGGCAGAGCATCCGGCTACGGTTTGAAAGGTTGTGGGTTCAACTCCCAGCCGGGTCATACCAAATATTCCCAAAATGGTACTTGATGCCTCTCTGCTTGATGCTCAGCAATTAAGAGAATGATCAAGGGTAAGTGGAGCAATCCAGGGAGAAAGAGTGGTGCCCTCCCCTACCTTCAGGTAGATAGCTATCGAAAGAGGAGCCTTCGGGTCGCCGGTTTTACTGGCATCACCGGTTTTTCTGGTATTTATATCGGGCTCCCACTTTTTGGGCATCACTATTTTGCATCAGCGTGCAAAAAATTCAGAAAAAGCTAATGAGCCAATCCCAAAAAAAGTTGGTAACAGACGAACGGGTGAACGAACGAGCATCGGTTAATTTGAATGACCTCCGAGGTAGGTCCAAAAAATACTTAAGATTATTTTGATATGCTTCAGATTATCTAAAGCAATTTATTGCTACATTCACCAAGTCGATTTTTCAAGAAATGTAAAAAATGGTAGGTTTATTTAAAAAGCAAATCGAATCGAAAGTGCAAATTTTTTTCAAGGAAAAATGTATAAAATCTATCACAATCAAGAGTATCTTGTAAAACTAAGACCGGTCTCCACTTTCGTGCGAAATGGGCGACAGTTTTTTTTTGCCTGAAGAAAAGATTACGTTACAGAAAAGTTTCATGTGGAAAAAAAGTTGAAGGAAGTTCAACTTTTTTCAACCGTTACGTCAATTTCGACCGATGTGCTTAATTTTTCAACCGACCAATTACCTTACAAAAACGTCAAAATGTTTTCGCTCATGTCGTGCGAAAGTGGAGACCGGCCTTCGTGGCTAGCCATTGGGCGTAGACATTCAAGGTTGACTTTGAAAGACTTATAGCTGAATAGCTTTGAAAATTAGATATTAAAAAATGAAAAAGAAAAAGAAAATGAGTGACAGTTTCAAAACGCTCTTAAATATGTTTACAAAAGAAGATTGGAAAATTGAAAAAAAAAATGTTTTCACGACTTTCATTTTAAGGATGAAAATTGACCAATCAGATAAACACGTAAGCATCCAGGCAGGGTTACGAAAAGACTAAACCAATTTTATTGGTTTTTTACTCGATAGGATGAAGGTAGCAAAAGTGAGTGTCTGAAAATTATTAATCTATCCGTACGGAGCTTTCGACGTCCCCATACATTGGTGCCTTTTTTTTGCACGGTTAATCTTACAGAACTTTTATTTCGATCTTTTTTTAGTTTCGTGAGTCTTAGCAATCTCGTACCCAGAGCCCCTTCCATCACTTTTTCAACATTTCATTTTTCAGTTTAATCGTTAGTGAGCACTATCAGAATCATAAAAAAGGCGAACTAAGGGACTGGGTTTGACTTTGGTAAGTGTTACCCTTCCATCATTTTATTTTATGCTAACGGACATCAGTATAATTTTTCGTGAGCGCTATCAGAATCATAAAAAAGGCGAACTAAGGAACTGGCTTTGACTTTGGTAAGTCTTACCCTTCCAGCATTTTTTCTCTACTGATGGATATCAGTATAATTTTCGTGAGCGCTATCGGAATCGTAAAAAAGGCGAACTAAGGGACTGGGTTTGACTTTGGTAAGTGTTACCCTTCCATCATTTTATTTTCTGCTAATGGACATCAGTATGATTTTTCGTCAGCGCTATCAGAATCATAAAAAAGGCGAACTAAGGGACTGGGTTTGACTTTGGTAAGTGTTACCCTTCCATCATTTTATTTTCTGCTAATGGACATCAGTATAACTTTTCGTCAGCGCTATCAGAATCATAAAAAAGGCGAGCTAAGGGACTGGGTTTGACTTTGGTAAGTGTTACCCGTCCATCATTTTTTCTCTACTGATGGACATCAGTATAATTTTTCGTCAGCGCTATCAGAATCATAAAAAAGGTGAACTAAGGGACTGGGTTTGACTTTGGTTAGTGTTACCCTTCCATCATTGATTTTCTGCTAATGGACATCAGTATAATCGTTCGTGAGCGCTATCAGAATCATAAGAAGGCGAACTAAGGGACTGGGTTCGACTTTGGTAAGTGTTACCCTTCCATCATTTTATTTTCTGCTAATGGACATCAGCATAATTTTTCGTCAGCACTATCAGAATCATAAAAAAGGTGAACTAAGGGACTGGGTTTGACTTTGGTTAGTGTTACCCTTCCATCATTGATTTTCTGCTAATAGACATCAGTATAATCTTTCGTGAGCGCTATCAGAATCATAAGAAGGCGAACTAAGGGACTGGGTTTGACTTTGGTAAGTGTTACCCTTCCATCATTTTATTTTCTGCTAATGGACATCAGTTTAATCGTTCGCGAGCGCTATCGGAATCATAAAAAAGGCGAACTAAGGGGCTTTGGTTTGACTTTGGTAAGTGTTAGCAATCTTACCTTTTTACCAATCAATCCAACTCCAACTTTACTCGATCCAGCAGAAGGATTTGAAAATCCGATCGTTAAAACTTGATCGTTGATTCGATATTGAACGTACCCTGAACATCCAGCCAACGCCTAATCCCCTAAAATACATAATTTGAAGGAGACTGTAAATTGCTAAGATCGACCGAATATTGACTTCGAGTTTTGTTAGCTATCAACTCTTAATGTCGCACAACCTCGTTTCCATGCCCAATTTTTTTTTGATTAATGAGGAGATAAGCCATGAACTTTTATCAGGCAATATTCTAAACTTATGTAATATTTGAAATGTTTATAATGTCTCACGGCCCAGACCAACTGGTGTAGTTTAAAAATCAGCTTGACTTTAGAGTACCTGGTTGATATGAGTAAACATGGCTGAGCACAATTGCAAATTGCAGGATGCCCCCTGGTTTTATTTTTATTAAAACGGATTATAAATATTCAACACATACTTTCATAGCAGGCTATGGTTTCTTGATCGCCATCTTCGATGCGTTCAGGCCAATGAAATCCATCAGCCACGCGTCCTGAATCAAACCATTCGCCGTGGTATCTCAAAATGCTTCCTGTATTGTTAGTGATCTTCAACTTGATATTGTGTCCCTTCACCATCTTGCTAATTTTGACGTGTGTTTCTTTTCAGGTATTTTTGCTGAAATTCCAACAAAGCTTATTTCAACAAAGGTATACAGGGCATAAATTTTCGAAATCGAGCCGATAGTTTTTCCGTTTATCAGCTATTTTCCCTTCAACGGTAGGAAGTAGTGATTTTATACATTGCTCTTTAAAATCCGGAGGATTCAGATTCAAGATCAGGTTCAGATCAATTCAGCTTTTGAAAGCTGAAAATAGGTCCAAATAAGTAGGGTAGGGTCTGAGAATTTTTCGAAAAATAATAACCGTGGGGAGACGTTTTTTCGGGACCTCAGAGTATCGACGGATGCAACTCTTATTGCTGAAGCAATTTTTTTGAGATTTTAGAAATAAAACGATTTAACGATTACATACCTTTTTTCAAAACAATGTTCAATTTGATGATAATTCCGATTCACTCGTTGCTTTTTTGAGCGAATTTCACGATTAAATTGACAAAAAATTATAAAAGGTACTTTCACTTTTCTTTCGAAGATAGCTGACACTCTATGATGTTCAACTCGCGATGAAAAAGGGAGGTGGATATTGAAATACACATTTATAAGGTTCAGAACAAAAGCAGATTACAACAATGACATTTCCATGTTTGGTAAAAGTAATAACTCCAGTTTTACTTGTCTTTTGTGAATAGTTAGGAGAATTTATTTTGATCAAATTCTAGTATTACAAGTATACTTCCTGTTGATACTTGTTTATGCGACGTTTCGACTTTCCAAGAAAACTCAATTAAATAAGCATTAACAAGAAATATCTCATAATGTAAGCCATCATTAATTTCGCCTTAGCGAAAGTATTACAATCAGCATTCTGCGGCGGCGGCGGTGAGGAAAAAAATAGAACACAAAAGTACTTGATACGGTGGACGAACTCACTAAAATGAATTTACAAATTACACGCTCGTATAACTACGGACGATTTTCGCAGGTTTTCTTTGGATTACGTCATATATCTTTGTGTCTTTAGCTTCACAATTATGATTTTATCCGCTTTATTATCTTATTGGTATCTTATTAGCACATTTATAAGAATCAAATCAATGACTCTTGATAGACGGCGGTAATTAGTTCTCACAAAGTAAACAATCCGCAGACCTAGACGGGGGTTCGGTTATTATCAGTTAGGGTTGGGGTTAGGCTGCTGGCATCCACTAACGGATTCGTGCTCCTTATAGAGGATGCTTAATAAGCTATATTTCCTTTGTCCAGAGATTTGCCGCCTTTAGCCGATATACGGCTAAAGACATTTTTAGCTGGCGAGTGTCTACAAATATAACATTACGTAATGTTTAAATTTTCTGTGAGGCACTAAATCATAGATTGGAAATATATTTGGATTTCGAAAAAAAAGTAGGCGGAAGGAAGTTTGCTTGTTTTTCTTCCTTCTTTCTTGGGGGGCTTTCTTGTTTAATGTGGAGATTTTGTAAAAATTGAGAAATTAGATTTATTGAATTTAAGTGCCCTGATGTATCTTCTGTGTGCACCAACAAAATTTTGCTTCATAAAACTACATTTTGATGTTTGAATTTGGACTTGTATGAGTGAATAATTTTAAACCACACTTGATTCGTTGATCACTTTGACTCCAGATAATTGTTTTGTCAGTTCTACAGATATGTTACAGATTATTTCAAGGTATTCTAGTTATGTATTTTCTGTTGTTCTATCTCTGTCGTATTTGATGACTATTTGTTGATCAAGAAATCAGTAATGTACCATATTTAGGGTTAAATTTTATTGGCTTGTCGTTAATACTCACTTCTCAGTGCATTTTAAACATTAATGATATGCCCTTGATAATACACTTGCATTATAAAATTATTGTAAAGGAAAAATCAACACTAAGAAATTTAAACAAGCACGAAATGGCTGGCATGGCTGGGCTGAAAGAACTAAAAAATTAAAGAGGTGCCTCGAAATGCCTTCACAATATTTCAGTGAAATCATTTTAGAAATCAATTAAAAAGTACATCAAGATAATACTGTGAAAATTTCAAGCCAGCAGCTTCAAAATTTATCATTTAAACTGACAGGAAAGTTGTTATCCTGAATATAGTTCTTATAATTTCAATTTTCGTGAAAAACTATTGTTTCCACAAAATACCCCTAAAATATGTCCAAAATTAGTTCAGTGTTCTATTGGGTACAGATTCAAGGATAGCTAGCAACAAAAAAACTTTTTATGAAGGAAAATAAGAGAAAAGTTTCAAAAATTGTACCAATAATAAATCTGAGCATCTTGATGTTCTTATAAAGCTCGGGGACAGAGATGGAACAGCAATTAACTGAAAAAACAATGCGGTACATATTCCAGCCGCGGCTTTCTTATACTATGTGTATATACATTACATTTTGGGGGTCGTATTGAATATTTCTGACAATTTCTTTATGGGCCTTTATGATTCTACAAAAGGGAGTGTTGTTGTTCCTTCAACAAGGGCCTTTAAATGTTAAAACAAATAAAGAACTTTTCTTCAGCTTTGGCATTTCACTTTTTAATACTGTGTGGCCTTTGTATCTTTCAGGTACTTAGCTTCAATTCTTTGAAGAGATTGGAGTGTTTCTGATTGTTTTCTATCACTTATGTTCATATTTGTATTTTTTTTGAGCTTTGACCGAAGAGCTGATGGAAAATTTTTGATAAATTTACAGACCAGATATCTCATAAAAGCAAAAGTCGAAAATAAATCTACAGACTGTGCATAATGCGCGCATGAGATTGTTTTTTATCTTTTTTTCTGTCTTGTTTTTCTGGTCTGGGATTCGAATTTCGAACGTAAACATTCCATTGAAAACGTTCGAAACGATCGTTTTTGCGCACACATCAATGTCAATCAAATTATTAACTCGCAAAGATTTCCTTTGCGAACCGGAAAGCGGTTGGTAGATCATTAAGCAGACCTATACTACCTGGGGTTTTGTAGAGGTCTGCGATTCAGACTAGGTTGAGGTTGGAGCTCGAGAGTCACAATATAAGGCCGAAGGCCTTCTTAGGGGCATTCGTATCCTAAGACTTAACTTAGGATCCCGTAGGGATCCTTGAAGGGGCACCTGTAGGGTTGGGAGCTTTCTTAATTAAGGTCTGTAAATCACACGCTATAAGTATTTGTGATTGACAGCTTTCTGTCGTGTCTCGTTGGCGTAAGCGGTTAGGCATTGGGTTTGTAAACCAAGGGGTTCGAGCCTAGGCTGCTGGCATCCACTAACGGATTCGTGCTCCTTATAGAGGATGCTTAATAAGCTATATTTCCTTTGTCCAGAGATTTGCCGCCTTTAGCCGATATACGGCTAAAGACATTTTTAGCTGGCGAGTGTCTACAAATATAACATTACGTAATGTTTAAATTTTCTGTGAGGCACCAAATCATAGATTGGAAAATATATTTGGATTTTGAAAAAAAAGTAGGCGGAAGGAAGTTTGCTTGTTTTTCTTCCTCCTTTCTTGTTTAATGTGGAGATTTTCTAAAAGATGATGAATTAGATTTATTGAATTTAAGTACCCTGATGTATCTTCTGTGTGCACCAACAAAATTTTGCTTCATAAAACTACATTTTGATGCTTTAATTTGGACTTGCATGAGTGTATAATTTTTTACCACACTGGATTCGTTGATCACTTTGGCTCCAGATAATTGTTTTGTCAGTTCTACAGATATGTTGCAGATTATTTCAAGGTATTCTAGTTATGTATATACAGTACATTTTGGGGGTCATGTTAAATATTTCTGACATTACTTCTTTATTCTTTATGATTCTACAAAAGGGAGTGTTGTTGTTCCTTCAACAAGGGCCTTTAAAATGTTAAAACAAAGAAAGAACTTTTCTTCAGCTTTGGCATTTCACTTTTTAATACTGTGTGGCCTTTGTATCTTTTCAGATACTTAGCTTCAATTCTTTGAAGAGATTGGAGTGTTTCTGGTTGTTTTCTTTCACTTTTGTGTTCATATTTGTATTTTTTGAGCTTCGACCGAAGAGCTGATGGAAAAGTTTTGATAAATTTACAGACCAGATATCTTATAAAAGCAAAAGTCAAAAATAAATCTACAGACTGTACATAATGCGCGCATCAGATTGTTTTTTATCTTTTTTCTGTTTTGTTTTTTCTGGTCTGGGATTCGAATTTCAAATGTAAACATTCCATTGAAAACGTTCGAAACGATCGTTTTTTAGCGCACATCAATGTCTATCAAATTACTCGCCAAGATTTCCTTTGCGAACCGGAAAGCGGTTGGTAGATCATTAAGCAGACCTATACTACCTGTGGTTTTGTAGAGGTCTGCGATTCAGACTAGTTCGAGCCGGGGTTGGAGACCTGTTTCACCGGTACAGGCAAATTTCAGAAAAATACTTAGAAAACAGTTAGAGACACTTGAGAAAGACAGAAAATTAGGATAGAAGATAGGAAAGTAGAAAATAAGGGGAAAATAAGAGACGATGCATCCTGGAGATATCGTTTGCCAACCCATACAATATGAGCATATTTATTTTTCTAATAAGCATTTACTTTATAAGAATCAAATCAATAACTCTTGATAGACGGTGATATACCTTTCAGTAATTAGTTTTTACAAAGTAAACAAGGGATGGCGCGTAATATGAGCATATTTATTTCTTATAAGCATATACTTATACTAGTCATAGCATTCACTAAATGCCCCCACAAAAAGGTCATGTCATGCACTTATAAAGCTTTAATGCTTTAAAAATTAAAGCATTAAAAATAATCAGGAATAATCGATTGATTGAATTATTGATTGATTGATTGATTGAAAAAAAATTATATTCCATTAACAAAATACTTGAAGAATTCATGCAGCTTGAAAATTTAATGAAATTAGAAAAGCTTCTCAAAAATATATTTCGAAAATTATGGTATCATTATCTTACTGACTTTCACATCCCTTGTTTGTTTGTTTTTCTCCTAGTTTCTTTCTTACAACAATATATGTCATGATCATTCACCAAATAGACCTTTTCTGATAATGCCGCAGATATATCTTAGAGGCAAAATATGTAGCGGTGAATAAATCAACAAGGTAACCAATCAAAATAGCTTTTTTTTCCATTGGCTGTTATATTTAGCAATTCTCTATTGCTACTTTGCCTAATAATAACAGTCAAGATGATACTGCGTATAAAATTTATCAAAATTTTTTTTCAAAGAGGCCACCCTGTTGACTAATTATGTAGTCCAGCAGAAAAACAATGATAAAAACATGCATAATTATTACAATATGCATGATACAGTAATTATGCATGGCTCTATCATTGTTTTTATGGCTGGACTACATAATTATTCAACGGGGGACGTCCTCTTTGAAAAAGGTCTATCGGACCTTGGTTTCTACGCAGGCGTCAAAGTTTGGGATTCCCACTCACGTGATCACAGCGGTTCACTTGGAAAGTGAATGAGCCTTTACCCGGGTCAACCCAATGGATGCGAGGGAAAACAGCAAGACTGTCGTTGAAGTCTATATCAAAATCTTACTGGAAAATTTGTATCAACTTTGAATGAATACTGTACAATGGATTTGAGTTTTGATTGATCAGATATATAACTAAAAAGACAAACTTTTTTATACAGTGCAAGACTCCCACTCAAAACAATTGATTCATTTTCAATCGATGACACATCGATAACAAATCAATTGACTGGATATCGATTGGTTCTGGTACCGTAAGTTGGTCTAATGTCGACATCCCTCTTCTAATTCCGACACCCTTCTTTAGAGATAGGAATAATAGGAAGGTTGGGATCAGTTATAGACAAAAGGTATTTTCCTCTCTAATCGCTAAGCAAAGAAAAATGGTTTCCATCGGCGATTCTGAACTTGCAATTATCCCTATCTGTAAAGAAGGATGTCGAAATTAGAAGGGGGATGTTTACATTAGACCAACGTACAGTAATTAATAGGTATTCGATAACGTTATGCTAGTTATGACATTAAGGAAGGCTCGATTACAATAGTTGATCGATTATTCAATAATTGGCTCTAAGATGGTCAATCCAGGTTGATTATTTAACGGTTGCAAGTTTAATCAATCATTCAAATCCAATCAATGATCAATACTCAAAATTTTTTAAAAGGCTTCATTACCTATCGAATATTGGAACAAATTGATTGGTTATTGATCAAAAAAAGAAATAGAAGTCAATCAAATTTGAAAAACATTTTTGCAGAAAAAAAATTGGCCTTAAAATTTCTATCAAATTTAAAATATTTATATGTCATTTTCCAAATTCGTGCTTTTCCAGCCTTGAAACAGTTACTTTAGGCGTACAAACTTTCGCGCAGAAACTTTCGCGATTTTCGCGAATATTGGCCCTTTTCGCGAAAGTAAATGTATTTAAAAATTCTAGGAAGGGCCATTCGCGAAAGTTCATGCTCGTGAAAAATTCTTGACAAAATAGATAATTTGTAAATCTTCAAACTTTGAATAAAATGTAACATTTATGGCTCATTTTAGCCTGCTATAAGACTAATAAGTCAAAGGACAAATGTTTCAAGCCAATCCAAGAAGTATTTGTCTCTCTAAGCCATTTTTCATGTGAAAATTCTCAATTCTACGTCTTGATTCGCGAAAGTTTATGCTCGCGAAATATATTTTTCCGTTAAATTCGCGAAAGTAAATGTCATGAATTTCGCGATTTTTCGTCCTCGCGAAAGTTTCTGCTCGCGAAAGTTTGAACGCCTAAAGTATTTTTTTATCTGATAGCAATATTTTACCAAAAATAGCCCTTAATGGCAAAATTAAATTATTTTTATATTTATTTTTCAAGGCATCAGCAAAATAAATGCCCGTCAAAGTTGATTGTGTTTGATTTTGTTTTATTGAGAGATAGTATATATTATGTATCTGTCATTAAAGTTATGCACCAAGTTATGTTAAAGTAGGAAGTTATATACCGTTAGAATTGGAATGATATATTAGAGGTGAACAATCTATATGACTAAAATTTTGAACTATTGAGAAACTATGTTTTTTGATTTATCTACAAGGTGTAAACATTTTAATATTTTTGTAAATAGTCAAAGATATTGGCATGATATTGATATGTAACTTGGCTACACTGTGACAGTTCACATTTGGTTGACAATAAAGCTCTAGCCCCGTTCCATTTATTGCATTCTATAAATGGTGACAGGGGGGGGGGTACTTAGGCGTAAATAGGTGCCAGGTATTTGCTGATACTAAGGTTTGGTTTTTGACCTTCCCAAGTCTCTGAATTATTTAATAAGGTACGAAAAACTTGAAAAGTCTTCAAAATCTGTAGAAGGTTAGAAATTTCTAAGAGTCACATTTTCGCCTTGTCTCTGTAAGGGTAACTTTATTCTCTGTTAGAGCCAGTTTTTCTCAGGTCCGATTGACATTTTCCAACTCTAGTACTCCCCGGTCGTTTTTAATATGATTATTTCATCTATGAATAATCAAATACTTTGCGAAATTTTCAACTCTGAGTCAGGGCCCGCGCCACAGGGGGGGGGGGGGCACTTTTTGCAAAGCAAAATAAAAAATTTCTCTTCACCTAATTATTTTTTTCTTTTCCCGGCGCGTGCCAATAATAACTTTAGAAACTTTCTAAAAGGGGACAGGTGGACACCTAAATAATTCTAATTATACAAACTCAACAGTTTTCTTTCGGAAAATCAGAACAAAAAGGAAGCTATTTTAGCCAAATAAGACAGGTCAAAATCGAACATTTTCCGGCCCGTCGGCGCAAACCATGGTTGCACCTCCTTAGTCACTATATTTTTGTTGGCCCCCTCACTTTCAAAATCGTGGCGCGGGCCCTTTGAGTCGTCTTGTTTTGATTGGTAGCGCGCGAATCTGATTGGCTAACCTTATCAACGGGTTTTTTTGGCACGAAATTCAAACCAAATGTAAACAAATTCAAACTGGGTCATAAATACCATACTCTCAATGAGTAGCTTTTGATGGGATTTTTGCTTATGTGTTGTGAGTTTGAATAGAGAGTATGGATCTCCAGACTACATTTCAGTAAGATGCATCTTTGGATCAAATTTGGGAAAGATTGGACATGTATTTTTAATATTATAGCGATTACAATTTCTTTAATTATGTTATAGATTTTTGGGATGATATTTAATTAGGTCACAACCTGATTCATAAACTTCAAGGTATAGAGGTACTTTAGAGCCCTAAGTGGATCTCTGAATCTGACTGCTATTGGTAGCGAAAACTTAGGGTAAACTGCTAGGTTTTTAAGACTTGCCCTAAGTCACTCGAGCAATAGACCACAATTCGGTACCGGTAATTTATAAATTTTACAGCAAAACAGGGAGAGGTGGGAAGCAAGCCGGTCTCTGTTTTATGTGAATTAACAAAATTGCCGGTACCGAAATGTGGGCTACTCTGGTCTACTTTAGCAAAGATGGCGCATAATTATGCTTCAAAATAGTATGGAAGAAGCCCCATTTAGTGTTTTTATATAAGGCATCTGTGAGTCTTATTCTGTAATATGCAGAATTTCATTCTATACTTCAAAACGGCCCTATTCCAAACTGAAATTAAATTAGAAAACCTTTGAAAGAGAAGCTCTGTAACTTGATCTTTATCTTATGGAATGCAAATGTCAATTATGATAACCAACCCCTCGATAAGCTGGCATCGTGTGAATACCGTCACTTTTTACACTGATAAGTTAAATAAAATCACCTAGGCAATGATAACTTGTTGTATCAAATCATGTCTGAAAAGAAATAGTGAAGTTTGTTGTAGTTTTGCTCTAAATGGATATATTACCGGTACCGAACTGTGGTCTACTGTGGTCTAAAGATTGCGCATTCTATTGTTTCAAATGCCATTACTTGGGAAACATAGATTAGCTCAATTTAGTTATAGGGGCGTACCAGTATGTCAGTGTGTCGGTATTGATCTTATTTGCGTCGGTATTTCGTTGATCAACAAAAAATATGTCGGTATTCTGGTGTTTGTGTAGGCTGCGCGCAACCCCAGAATTTATTTTGTTATAGGCTATTATATTGCTATATCAAATCATATCAGAGAGGATGCGTGCAGTCATGAACATATAAACGACTGGACATCTATCTTTTATTGTCTCTTTGAAGCGAGCTTGGTTGCCCCCTGTATTTCAAAATTGCTATAAAAATCCGACAATATTCCGTCGTAATTTTATTTCTTTGAATTGTTTAGGTAAAATTATTGATAGAGTTTGAACATTACTCCTAATGCACAAAAAAATTATTTTCAAATTTTTTCACGAGTTTGCAATATATTTTATCAACATTTTCAACTCTGAAATGCAGAATTCAACTGCGTGTATACTTTTGAATCCATTTTGTCACTCCAATAATTTTTTTATGACTTGAAAAAAAATATCTTACCAAAGTTGAGAGCCTGTGTCATAAGAATATCGAAATTAGAATGTGACACTCTCTAAAATTATTAGACACTTTTAAGTCAAAATTTGGAAATATTAGTCGGAGTTTTGACAAGCTGACGATGATTTTGCCTCTGTTATCTTTGTTATGATACAGGTAAAAGACTTGAGAAAAGTATAACAACAAAGACTTTTGTCGAAATTTTGACGTTGTTAGCAAGGTATTCGCAAGAGGTATACCATCAGAATTTATTGTTTCATTTGATGATTTTAACGAGGCGGCAACGAAGCTAGCAGTGTTATCTTCAAAAATACAAAGGAGATAGATGTCCAGTCGTTTATATGTTCATGGTGCAGTCTAGTGTTTGAGATGCCTTTCGGGGCAGCTTTGCAATATATCAAGGACTAAAAATTACAAACTTTTTTAAGTATTTGACGTATATTAAAATGACGGAATAAACTTTTGTTAGTCTGATATCGTTTTTTGAGCTGTTTCACCGACTAAAAAATACCAGTTTTACGGATTCTCAATCAAGTACAAATCTATAGCCGAAAGACCCCTCTAAGCTGTTTCACCAGTTTCACGGATTCTCAAGTACATATCTATACCATTCGCTGGACTTCAATGGGTCTAATCAATTGCAAAGGAGTGTCCCACGAGGTTTAGGACCATTGGGAACCAGATCAGCCCTGTATGGAGCTCAGAATAAGCTTAACTAAGGCTCCAGTAAAGCACTGTAAGCTTACAGCGTAAGCCCAGGTGGCTCTGTAGGCCTAAAAACCGGTTTTCTGGTAAAACTAGTGTTTCCAGACGGCTTATAGGGTCGCGTTTTTACGTTTTTTGCTTAAAAAAGCCTTAAAAAACGCTTAAATAGAGCGTTTTAAGCGTTTTTTAGCAATTTTAGTGAAAATTTGTCAGTTCTGCCCCCTTTGCTGGACTTCAATGGGTCTAAGAAAATTTTTTCACAGTAGATGGTGTATATTTTACCGAACAATAAAAATTTTTGCGGAAAATTTTTTTTAAATGCTTCTTTGTCTCGAAATCTTCAAAATAGTGGTTTTTCACGAATTTTTCATCTGGATTTTGCTTAAAAAAACAGTAATAACTTTTGACAGATCTTTTTTGAAAAATTTTCCGCAAAATTTAAAATAGTTCAATTCTTTGCGGACAGTGTAAAGAAATTTTAAAACAAAAAAGTTAATTACCTATTAAAACTAAGCACTTTTTGTAAAAGAGGGTGATGCAACATATTATTAACATCTTTTTAAAGTTCATAACGTCATTTTTGCAATTAAATTCTTTACTCTTAAGGGATTCGATTAAAAAGAAATTTATAAAGGCAATTCTTTGATAAAAGAAAAGCCCTTAAATAGGGCATACCGGATAAGTGGGATTGGGGAACCTAAGTGGGAACCTAAGTTGTTTAATTATTAATAGAATTGAAATATTTTTCTTTAAAAACAAATAAATAAGCGAAAAATAAGACTTGCTCGATAGCAAGTCTTATCGTAGTTTGAGAAGAATTCCTTTATGTTTAAATAAATAGGTCTATTGAAAATGGCGATTTGTGTTTACTTTTCAAATTTTGAAAATTTTGAAAAGATGTGCCCATATTTTTTACCTGAAAAGTGGGATGGGGGAACCCGGGAACCTAAAGTGGGAACCTAATTTGTTATTATTATTATTATTTTTCTTTAAAAACAAATACATAAAGATAAGAAAGATATTATATGCAAGGAAAGAAAAAACCTTTTATCATAATAAGAACACCAGTTATTTACTTTTAACATTACGCTTCGCAAACAATAATGTTGAAAATAAAACAAAGGGAATTTATTTATTCAATTAGCTCAAAAAAGCATGTTTATTTATCAGCAGTTTTATAGTGCATCTTTTTGAAAGGTTCTTTTTAGTAAATTGACTTAATTGACTTTAAACTTTAAACTTTAAACCGTCATATCTTCAAATCTAGAAGGAATTAGAAGTTCGTTCATAGCTCGATGGATAACTTAGAGCCTCTTCTTTCTTTTGCACGGATCTAATTTGCTTGAATACAGAATCTAGTAAAACATTATTTACGATCTAGTTTTTGTTCACTCTTGATGCAATACACATTGTTTTTTATTAGCAGCTCCAATTTTCGGGTCAGGGCTGGGGTCGCTTAGCATTGAACGGATTCTAGCTCGTTTTTCTTTCTGTACCAACCAAACAGTACAGCGTGTGAATACACTTCATTAATTAAAAATGTTTGATAGTAAAATAGAACATATTGCACGGCTTGCCACGTTTCAATACACATAAGCATAGATCCACGGGGGGGGGCACTCAAGGTAAACGACCTACCGTACGTGCGGCCCTTTTTTCCAAGCTTCCCAAAGTACACTGTAAGGGTGGAAATTAGCAAAAATGAGAATAAGTGCACTCTAAGGGTTTAAAATTTGGTCAAAGCCAGTCCGGCTTTTAGAATTTCATCCGAACAAGTGTCATGTTTTAACACTGGGTAAATTTTGGAACATCAAATATGTCCATCCCTATCAGGATCTGTTCTAGAACATGTTGACCAAGAAAAAGATCTAGGAGTGATAATCGATAGTGACCTGACCTTTGAAGCCCATATATTCAGTAAAATCAAGAAAGCTAACTCTATCGTTGGCTTGATTAGCAGGAGCTTCGAATTTCTCTCACCAGATATGTTTCGAACGCTTTTCATTGCATTTGTCAGGCCCCATTTGGAATATGCACATGTAGTATGGTCTCCAAGGCTAATCAACCATATCAATGCAATCGAGGGCGTCCAACGAAGAGCTACAAGGCTAGTTAGTTGCTATAGAAACTACTCATACGAAGATCGGCTACGACTCATCAATCTACCTAGCCTAAAGACCAGGCGGCAAGTTGGTGATATGGTGGAAGTTTTCAAGAACCTCCACATTTATGACGAGTCTATAAGATCAGAGAAATTTACTCCTCGAACACGACCACGACGTCAGCATGATTACGAGCTTCAAAGGAACTTTGCTAATGACGGTATGAGAGGCTACCAAAGCAACTCTCTTTTTTACAGAAGTGTGAAACCTTGGAATGATCTAGAAGAAGATATTATTGAAGCACCATTCTTACAAGTCTTCAAAGAGCGTTTGATAAAAGAAAGGGAGAAAAAACTTTATAAAATGTAAAATCAAAAGTTCTGTTTCATAGGAGGTCAATAGACGTGCGAAATATATTGCTATAAAAAAAAAAAAATAAAAAAAAAAAAAAAAAAAAAAAAAATAAAAAATTAGGTTCCCACTTAGGTTCCCCCATCCCACTTTTCCGGTGTTCATTTAGGTTCCCACTTAGGTTTCCCCCATCCCACTTTTCCGGGTTCATTTAGGTTCCCACTTAGGTTCCCCCATCCCACTTTTCCGGTGTTCATTTAGGTTCCCACTTAGGTTCCCCCATCCCACTTTTCCGGTGTTCATTTAGGTTCCCACTTAGGTTCCCCCATCCCACTTTTCCGGTGTTCATTTAGGTTCCCACTTAGGTTCCCCCATCCCACTTTTCAGGTGTTCATTTAGGTTCCCACTTTAGGTTCCCAGGTTCCCCCATCCCACTTATCCGGTATGCCCTTAAATAGAGCTTTTTAAGCGTTTTTAAGCTATTTTAGTGAAAATTCGTCGGCTCTGCCTCCTTTGCTGAACTTCATGGACTCTTAAAACACCCGACTTTTTAGGAAAATGGGTAAAGATACTCAAAAAATGGCTATGTTAAGAATCTTTTTAGGCTTAAAACTCAAAAAGTCAGAAGGTTTCAAAGTTTTTGGATGTCCTTTTGCTTCACATTTTGGTGCTTCTTATACTGTACCGACGGTAGTTTTTTTTAACAAAAAAGTTCAAAGCTGGTAATACATTGATCCTTTGCTTATAATTTACGATATAAAAGCCACTTTATGATTGGCAAGGATCTTCCCATGTTGTCTATTGTCATACACGTTTTTTATATAAGAACATCCAAAATCTTTTAAGCCTTGGGATGTTCTTAACTTTTTGAGTTTTAAGCCTAAAAATGTTCTTAACGTGTTCTTATTTTCGCCAGTTTTTAAGTATTTTTGTCTATTTTCCTAAGAAATTGGGTGTTTTAGAGCCCACAAAGCCTTAAAACGTTCTTAACTTGTTCTTAATATTTTGGCCGTCGAAGCCTATTTTCTTAAAAGTTTGTTCTTATATTTCTAATTCAACTTTCATTTAAGGGATGCGTATCGAAATTGTAAAACGTCGTTTATGAGAGTTCTTTTTTACCTTGGCTTTCAATTATGATAATCAGATGTATTCATTAATAACGAGTTTCGAATAGTAAAACGTCAAATTTGAGTGCTTCAACTGTATTTCCACAAAATAATGTTTTTATGTGATAATCGGTTTAAAAATAAAAACTGCCGGTGTTGAGAAATATAATTCATAGATATATTCACCACGACGTCTTCTGACATTTCATCACTGAACGAACACATGTGATTGGTTACAACTGACGTATTGACTGATTAGACGCCACTTACAACCAATCAGCTGTTGGGTCTATGATGTAGCCCCAGTGGACTTTCAATTCACTCGATAACTCAATCTTTTTTCCAAAATATCATGCATTCACGCAATCTGATCTGTTCGCGCAGTTTTTTAAAAATATTCACACATTCACGCAAACCGCTTGTTGGGTCTTTGATATAATGTCGGAAGACATTCGCAATGATGACTGGAATGTTACTAATACAGGGATGAAAATATATTTGCATAACAATTTAAGTCTTTGGTACCCGGTACCCAAAGAATTTGTTGTTATCACAATAAACAATGAAGAAAATTTTTTTTATTCGCAGTAATCATGACCTAGCAAATACTTAAAACATGCTCGTTAATTACGATAACATCATTAGTCATTCACCCCCTGATATAACAGTAGTGGTAATGCAAAACCGGAGATCTTGTATGTATACAAGTCATTAATCGAAATTTTGTAATAAATGATATAGTAATTAGTACTTTGATTGGATCTTAATGATAAAGCGTGGGCAATTAAGTCTAATCATTAGCGTGCATCAATTTGATTCATTCATTTGACATTCATTGAATGCTCTGATTGGTCCAACAAAGGTTCATTGGGTAATCTTATTGATTGATATAATGTCCTTAAAATGCCTTGATTGGATGTTGAATTGAGGAGCGTAATTTGATTTGTTCTTAGAATTTTAATTTACGCAATGATGGCTAGAAGGATCGAACATAGAGGTCGTGTTCAGACATGAAAATTTCAGTTTAAGACTTCAATAGTACTAAGTTGATATGGGAATTAAGAAATGCAACGACCGCTGTTTTTTATATTTTTACGCTACCCCCCCCCCCCCCCCCCCCCCACAACATTTGTTAACAAAATGGACATGTTCGGTTATTTTGTCATAACTCGAGAACTTGAAATCTTTTGATAAAAATTTAGCAGCTTTTAGGTTGGGTACCAATCCAAATAAAATACTCCAACTAAAATGGTAGCTCCACATTAACCAAAGTTTTATTCCTCATTTTTCGGTAATGTCACTTTTTTGGTATTTTTCACTTCCTATGCATAAAAAAAAGTGGGGGAAGTTTAATTATTAAATCTAAGAGATTAAGAGATAATATATTGCCAATTGAAATAGTATTTTTCTATGAAAATTGATGAAAAAAAATATATAAGAGTGGTAGATAAATTGTACAAACTGTTAAGTTAATATATTACATACAGTATAGGAGTATCGTGATGCCTTCTGATTTCAACTACAGAATTTATACTTTTTCACGTTTCAAAGAATCAAGTTATCAGCTTTAGGTAGCTCGGTAGAGTCAAAAAATCCTGTTTGTACTGTTTTTACCGTGACCAATTTAGACAAGTGTGTTTTCGAGTTAAGGAAACATTTGAGTTGTAGAGGTTTGAGCTCAAGAGACTCTATTTTATAACAACATTTCGATTCCCAGGCATCTGCACATGCGTCACCACTCCAAAGCAAGTCCCGCCAGAAATGAAAAACTTCAAGTCAACAATTATCTACAAAAAGTGGGGTCAAAGTTTTCAAACATAGAACCAAGATTTACATAGTTTCTAGAGGGGTCAAGACCCCCCCCCCCTTAAGTGCTAACCCCCCTTAGGAAATTCATTTAAAATTTCACACCCCCTTAGAAAATCAGTTTAAATGAAACGATCCCCCCCTTATCTAAGAAGACCCCCCCCCCCTTAGGTAAGAAGAACCCCCCTTAACTGACAAACCCCCCCCTAGGAAAGTCATACTTTTAACACCCCCATTGTTTTTGGTTCATCAAAACCCAAGACCTCCCCTAAATGTAGTTGGGGTAGAAACTATGGATTAAAACAATGTAAATAGTCTATTATGTTAGAAGACCAAATTTTAAGAAAAAGTTGATTTGGTAAGGAAACTTTATGGATGTTATTATATAATTATAAGTATTATAAATGACTCCAGTCTATAATTGTATACATGTATTCATGATAATCATGAAACAGCCAAAATTATTTAAAATATTGCCACACATTAGCCACCACATTTGAAATTATGACGTAATGATTATCATGAATTTTCCACAACTTTCAATCAATAACCATGCGAACCATTGACGACTTGAAGAAGAACTTTCGATGGATGATTGTCTCTGACTCTGAAGAAAAAGGAGGTGTACATTACTTACAATCAGCTGTTGGGTCAGTGATGAAATGTCAGAAAATATTGCAATGGTGCATGAATAGCTGATTGGTTGCAGATGAGGTATAGACTGATTTTAAATTATTCATAACCAATCAGCTGTTGGGACTACATGGCACTACCAGAGGTAATTGAAAAAGTACATAATGAATTCGTCTTTGTAACTTTTTGGAAATTTTGTTCGAATTTTTTTAACCGATGTTAGTGTGGAAAGAAATTTTGACAGGAATTTAATTTGGCTTGAAAAACTAAATTTGGGGGGGATTTAATTTGGGGGATGAAGGAGATTTTTGTCTAAAAAACGCAATTAGATAAGAAACAAGATCGGTGTTGATTAGACCTACCTGATAATGAAAGTTGACATTTATGGAAAAGATCCTAACGAACGAAGGGACGGAGAAAACCCGTTTTTCCAGCACGATGATTGGCTGCCCCGGAATTTTTTTAGAAAATATTTGGAATTGCTATCAACTTTTATGGACCTTACCTGATAATAAAATCAAAGATTTTTGAGAAAATAGTTCGGATATTATAATGAAAGCATATCTATTGGGAGAAATTATAAACACTATTGAAAATATATAAGTAATTGGTTGTATTTTATTTCTGATCAAATTATAAACTAATCATCATGTCTATAATTATCAATAAGATAATTTACTTTTTACTCCACAAATATCGAGAATCAAAAGAAATGAGCTAAGAAATCACGGAAGGATGAGAGCTTGTAACAGACGAACGGACGGATGGACGAACGGACAACGGTTCATTTATAGGACCTCAAGGTAGGTCCAAAAACATGTTTTAAGGCCTGAAATAGCACACATCTGGGTAATAAATGCAGTAATTGAAATTTAGAGGGAATTTAATTTGTTGGTTCATGGCAGGAAAAAAACAGTTTGCGTTTTCTTTATTTTCAAAATTTCTTTCCGCCAAAATTTCTTCCCTTAATATAACGTAATTCATCACAAACCTTTCTATATTTTCCAGTACGATGTCAATGTTGTTGGTAGCACCTCCAGTACATGAATAATGACATTTCAATACGAACGTTTCCATCTGTAAAGTCGTGACGTGTGGTGAATAATCGTTGCATCCCATCTCATCCCATATCTATGCAAAAGATATTTATGGTGATTATTTCGAATAGAAAGCTCAATAAATGCGCATTGGGCTCTTCCAGAAAATGTACATAAGGGGTGGAGGATATAGTGTCCGGGGGTGTGTGAAAAATCTACAAAATTTGCCTTGTCCGGGGTAAACTTGCTCTATTTGGGGGGCTTTGCTCTGTTTTGATTTTGTTTTACAGTTCAGCGACCGTAGTGCAGTGGTAGAGCACCCGGCTACGGTGAGCAAGGTTGTGGGTTCAACTCCCAGCCGGGTCATACCAAGGATTCCCAAAACGGTACTTGATGCCTCTCTGCTTGATGCTCAGCAATTAAGAGAAGGATCAAGGGTAAGTAGATAGCAATACAGGGAGAAAGAGTGGCGCCCTCCCCTATCTTCGGGTAGATAGCTATCGAAAGAGGAGCCTTCGGGTCGCCTCTGACTGCGGTCGCAGACTTACTCACTTTACTTGCTCTGTCTTACGGTAATTTTGAGTGTCCAGGGAATCAACTAAAACTTTGGGCCAAATTAAAAGTTTATAATTAAGCTTTCCTTAACCTACTTTTCATATCAGTATTACCTTAGCAAAGATACAGTTAGTTAGTCAGTCTTAATTATTAGTCGGAACTTAGTGACTAAATTTTGACGAGGTGACTAAAATTAATGAAAAAAAAAAAAAAATGAGAGACCGTTTCAAAACGTTCTTTAAAATAAAGATTAGAAAATGGAAAAAAAATGTTTCCAGGGCTTTCATTTTAGAGCTGAAAATTGACCAATTGAATCAATACAGAAAGATCGTGAAAAAGCATAGCCGTGCGTTTAGAAATCGCTAGCAAAAAAGCTTCATGCGAGAATGGGAGAGTTCGGATTTTTTTTTGTAAGCATAACGCTTATAAGCATATGAAGGCTCAAATTTGCAGAATTCCTACTCATAACATAAGCATAATATGTCAGCTTGGAACATTTTTCAAGTTGTCATTTTTCATATGTTTAAAAAGGTTTGGTAGAGGTCAAGTAAAAAATAAGACATTCCACGGCTAGCTACATTCCACTGCTCCCAAAATCTGAAAAAACGTTCACAGAATTTCTGAAATTTCACTAAAAACTTGGCTCGGGGTGAATCATAAGCATATAATAAGCATAAGCTATGCCTAGATGCTTTAATAACTTAAGCATAAACGAGCCTGACCAAGGGGCATACACTTGCTTATAAAAAAAACATGTATAATAAGATAATATACATCAAAGCTCCAAAATTTTGTTTGCCTCGATCAGATAAGCACATAAACATCCAGGCAGGGTTAAGAAAAGACTAAACTAATTTTATTGGTTTCTTAATCAGCGGGATGAAAGTAGCAAGGGTGAGTGTCTGAAAATTATTGATCTATCCGTACGGTGCTTTCGACGTCCCCATACGTTGGTGCCTTTTTTTGCACGGTTAATCTTACAAAACTTTTATTTCGATCTTTTTTAGTTTGGTGAGTCTTAGCAATCTTGTACGAACCCAGAGCCCCTTCCATCACTTTTTCATCATTTCATTTTTCAGTATAATCTTTCGTGAGCGCTATCAGAATCATAAAAAAGGCGAACTAAGGGGCTGGGTTTGACTTTGGTAAGTGTTACCCTTCCATCATTTTTTTTCTACTGATGGACATCAGTATAATCGTTCATGAGCGCTATCAGAATCATAAAAAAGGCGAACTAAGGGATTGGGTTTGACTTTGGTAAGTGTTAAAAATCTCACCTTTTTACCATTCAACCCGACTCCAACTTTATTCTTTCCAGCAGAAGGATTTGAAAAGCCGATCGTTAAAACTTGACCACTGATTTGATATTGAACGTACCCTGAACATCCAGCCATCGCCCAATCCCCTAAAATATATCATTTTTTAAAAGTCTTTGAAGGAGACTGTAAATTGCTAAGATCAACAGAGTATTGACTTCGAGTTTTTGTTAGCTATCAACTGTTAGTGTCGCACAACCTCGTCTCCATGCCTAATTTTGAGATAAGCCATCATGAACGCCTCTAAATCTTCATCGCTTTTATCAGGAAATATTCTAAAATTGTGTAATGTTTGAAATTGATATGAGTAAGACAGAGCTAAGCACAATTGCAAATTTCAGGATGCCCCCTGGCTTTATTTTTATTAAGACAGATTATAAATATTCAACACATACTTTCATAGCAGAGTATGGTTTCTTTTCCGCCATCTTGGATAAGTTCAGGCCATCGAAATCCATCAGCCACGCGTCCTGAATCAAACCATTCGCCGTGGTATTTCAAAATGTGCCCTGTATCGTTGGTGATCTTCAACTTGTTATTGTGTTTCTTCACCATCTTATTAATGTCGATGTGTTTTTTTTAGGTATTTTTTGCTGAAATTCCAACAAATTGTTTCAACAAAAGTATACAGGGCATAAATTTTCGAAACCAAGCCGATAATTTTTACTCGCAAAAGACGTGTCTTCAGACATTCAGGATCTAAAAAAACATGAAAACTTACCGTCTACAAGCATCATACAAGAACTCGCTGATACTTGCGTCTCAGAGGCGCTCGGAGATCCCCTTTATCCTTGATGAGGCCCCTCCAGTGGACCTTCAATTCACGCAATCACGCAATGTTTTTTTCGCAATTCACGCAATTTTTGTTCACGCAAAGCTTTCCGATTCACGCATTCACGCAAACTGCAAGGGCCCCCTTAACTACAAGTTTTTTATAAGAACAAACTGTACAAGAACATAAAGCTCCGATGGCCAAACTGTTAAGAACAAGTTTTGAACATCTTAAGGCTCTTGGGACTTCAAAACACCCAATTTCTCAGTAAAATGGTTAAAAAATGCTATAAAAATGATGAAAATAAGAACATGTTTAAAGAGACATAAAATTAGTAAAACGTAAACATTGCGCAAACCACGTGCCATTAAAGAGAACAATTAAAATCACGTGTCCAAAACAAACTTGTAAAACAATTGAAACAATTAAAATCAGCCATATTTATTTTTATTTTTTATTTTGACAAGTGACATTTGTTTCGATTTTGTATCCCGCTGCATACGGTTTGTTTACAAATTTTGTCAGTACTTTTATGTCCCTTTAATTAAGTTTTTAGCTGAAAGATATTTTAAAAGACTTTTGTTGCAACGTACACACTTCAGTCAAACATACACAACAAACAAGTGTTCGAACTGATCATGATTCATCGTTCTGTACAAAAAAAGGGATCAGGTAAAGAATGCTACCTTGGGTACCGATAAGTGCACCCGATCCAAAAAAGATATAGATAAGAAGAAATGTCGCATTTTTTACTCCAGCACCTACAAAATCTATTAAAATAAAAGCTATTACATTTTTTGAAACGATATTTCTACGTCTTGTCTTTTTCAAGTCAAAAATCCATTATGTGTACAAATGAGATTAATTATTTTGTTTCTAGGCAACAGATATGGAGTAAAAGACAAATCATAATTAGATGATGTTTTCATTAATAAAATTCAAGCATCGATGTAATAAGTTATTCAATAGACCACTGTGATTGTTTAAGCGACTTTGTCTACATCATTTCTACCCCCTTCGGTTGCGTCCGATGCAAGATGTCATAGATCATCGTAAAAGTCGTAAAAGATATTAACCCTTAATAACAGTGTTTTCAGCCAGAAACAGCTGTTTTGTCCAGTTTTTGCGCTTTTTTAAAGCTCAATATCTCGAGTTAAGTACTGAAATCACCTATATCGCAATACATCTCTAATCTTAATTTTTTGAGAGCTTTCGAGAAATATACAACAGGTCTCCGTTTTCTCAAGCTAAAAGTTTCATTAAATTTTTGACACTATTATTTTTGCTAGAGACCGTCATATTTGTCCGAAAATCACACCAAAGTGTCAGAAAAAAGATTGGAACCTAAGTTATTTTGATTTCCCTACCCCTTAGCTTTTCAAAAATGTTTAACAAGTGCTTTGACCAAAACAATCCTTTTAACGCCGACCCTTATTACGCTTCGAGCCCAAAAATAACGCCAATAAGGGCCGGTGTAAAAAGGGTCGATAAGGTAGTTAAACATGAAAATGGCACAGGATCACGAAAGACTTTTTACAGGGAAGCATTGTTTCAATAATTTTAGCAATAGTACTACAAGAAGATCCGATGGAAACTTTTTTTACAGGTAGCTTCTGAAAAGTTGTGTAATATATTTTCAAACATTCCAGGCGGCGAAAGTCAAGTGAGAATACATCGTACATCATTTTCTAATAAACCTTTGAATAAATCTTCTCCTGCGCAGCACTCCTAACCTGCCACCTCCCATAAAATATTTGCCTTGATATTGGACAACCCAAAATTTGAACAAAGTTATCTCTCTTACCTGAGACAGCTTTCAAGTTTCTCCATCGCGGAATTTCAATCCATCATATTGTTAACTTTGATCTTAAACCATCACTTAATTCTTTCTTCTTCTTCTTCAGTTTTTTTTTTGTATATTTCTAATGTTTACACTGAAATGAGAAGATGGATAAAGAAGAAAAATAAGTTAATACGGTAATCTTTTCAGCCTAATCCATTCAGTTAGAAAACTTTTAATCTACACCCAGCCAGTTCACACTTCATTGCCAAAAAATCTAATTCTGAAAAGTTTACCCAAATAATAATGTATTAACCACAGGGTGTCTACCGATTATTTTCTCGGGATTTTCAAGGTTTTCAAGGTTTTTTTGGTCATTTTTAAGTGGTTTTTTCAAGGTTTTTTGGCAGAAACTTTGGCACTTTTCAAGGTTTTTTGCGAGGTTTTTTGATACTCAGTTGACATGGCTCTTTACAGGAATTTTTTTTTTTCAAAGTGGTAGGTGAAAGAAAAAAAGAGGACAGCAAATAAAATTTATTCGCTTTTGGTGCCCGGGGAATTACTTCCACAGTTAAATTCTTGTCTCCCTCTCGAGAGAACAATACCACAAAAAGAAAAAATCCAGCGCCCTAGTCTTCCAACTGTAGAAATAAAGAATTAGAAGCAAAACCAATTGTTTACAGTGACCAGGGAGGCGCAACTATGGTTTGCGCCGACGAGAGAAAATTTTGATTTTGACTCTTTCAAATGGCTAAAAAAACGCCTTGTTTTTGATTTTGTTTTTTACAAAAATCAATTTCCAAAAGAGTTGTTTTAAGGAATCCTCGAAATTTTATTGATGAACGGCCATTATTCCAAGACGCCCTGAAGCGATTTGAAAATTGGGGAACAGTCGATTTCTTAGGGCTCATGCAAACGGAAAAATAGTGACCAAAACTCACCTAATGATAAAAGAATATGTCGCATTCGTTGAATCAACGGATTAGAATAGGTGGATTAAGAACTCATAGAAAACACTCCTCGTTAGGTTATCAAACTTTTTTACGAGTTTGCTAGCAATTAAAACTTGATAAGTTGTAAAAAAGTTGTAAAAAATCATTACTTTCAACATTTTCATTGGTCATTACGTATCACGTGGTACATTTTAAATAAGAAAATGCACTTTTTTAGCCATTTCTATCCAATGCAGAAATTAGCCAAATAATTTGAAATTTATTTTCCTAATTCTAAATACAGTCTTCTTTCACCAGTATGCAACCCATTCGTGACCCATCGATAGTTTCTTAGTTATAGACCATACGTTAATTTTCACTTATCTGAAGATTGCCATTGACAAAAGATTAAAAATTTACATTAAAACTGGTCTAGCGTTTGTTGATGCTAAAACTTAAGTGCAGGATTTAAAATATTTGCAAAATCATCAAAATTGATCGAATCATAGGACAAATTCGTTTTCGAAACTGTATAAATTGGAAAATTGTTCTTATAAAAACAATGAGAAAACTAAACGAGGAGTGCGCAGAGTCATTTACAGATTTTTCTTGTAACAATGAGAAGACAATGGATCTCTCTTGGGAGCAACGAGAGAAGTTAATCCACCTATTCTAATCCGTTGGTTGAATCGCAACAGAAGCAGGAAAATATGGAATTCTCTAAATGTTATAAAGGTTTAGCGCCGCAGGCGGTTTTTTACTTATAGTAGGGGGAAATTTGTAAAATCGCTCGATTTTTTTAGTCAAAGCACTTGTTATACATTTTTGGAAAGCTAAGGGGTAGGGGAATCAAAATAAATTGGGTGCCAATTTTATTTCGGACACTTTGGTGTGATTTTCGGACAAATACAACGGTCTGAGGCAAAAATCATAGGGTGAAAAATTAATGAAAATTTTAGCTTGAGAAAACGGAGACCTGTTGTATATTTTTGGAGAGCTCTCAAAAAATTAAAATTAGTAATATATTGCGAGTATAGGTGATTTCAGTACCTAACTCGAGATATTGAGCTTCCGAAAGCGCAAAAACTGGACAAAACAGCTGTTTCTGGCTGAAAAACACTGAAAAACACTGTTTTTAAGGATTAATATCTCGCGTTAGGTAAAGAAATCACCTATACTTGCAATATATCACTAATCTTAATTTTTTGAGAGCTTTCCAAAAATATACAACAGGTCTCCGTTTTCTCAAGCTAAAATTTTCATTAATTTTTCACCCTATGATTTTTGCCTGAGACCGTCGTATTTGTCCGAAAATCACACCAAAGTGTCCGAAATAAAATTGGCACCCAAGTTATTTTGATTCCCCTACCCCTTAGCTTTCCAAAAATGTATAACAAGTGCTTTGACTAAAAAAGTCGAGCGACCTCAAAAAACCGAACAAATTTCCCCCTACTATTATTCTTACTTTTCGAATGACTGGAAAGTGCTTTTCAAGGTTTTTAACGATTTTTCAAGGTTTTCAAGGTTGGGTAGTTCATTTTAAAGGTTTTCAAGGTTTTCAAGGTTTTCAAGGTCCCATAGACACCCTTCCCTCCCGTAGACAGTTTTAGTGTGGTCAGTGAGGGAGGTAATTACTCCGTATTTTCCCAGGATTAGCACGAAATTTTTGAGGGAAGTGCATTCTTCAAGGTAGAGGGGGGAGAGGTCTGTCCTCTTCTATACTAAAAGTGTGTAAATTGCACTCGAAATATAAACAAAAAGCGTGAGATTAATCTTGATTGATTTTGGGATTTGGAACAAGAATGCTTTTTGTTTAAAGCTCTTTTACTATCACTAATAAAAATAAGTTTTACCTTTGAAAATTAAAATATATCCTACTAACTGTACTAAGCTTTGTTTTTATACAATAATATAATCCAAAATCATTAAAATATAAAAACTACGCAATCTGAAGTGTGAAGGGTGCTTATAGCAGGCCGATGACTATGCTGAGACAGTATTATAGCTTTCACATTTGAAACAATTTTAGAATAGAGTATGCATAAAAAAATATTTTAGTTGCCCAATTGGTTTGAAAGTGTAAGAAGCCTAGTTTTGAGAGTACAATTTAACAGCTGCGAAAATGTCCCAAAATAATTTTTTACAAATTAGTTTCATCCAAAGTCCATCCTTATTTCTAGTTATAAAAAATATTATTTGAACAAAAAGTTCCAGAGTTGACTCTCATATTTTTAATCGCCATATAACATTTTCGTCACACCAAACAAAGCAGTCCAATTCCACTCTTGTAGTTCTTTGTGAATAGAAATTTACTATCCAATCATATTTGCAGTCTGGTATTTCTAAATACATTATATGTATGGGCATACAGTAGATTATGCAAATGTACTTGTTATTAATTGTAGATTTGAAATCTTAGCTCTAGTTTAGACGTCCCACTTTTCGCCCTGCCTATTCTAATTGTGAATAAAGGCAAGCATAAAGTGGGCTGTCTAAAGTCAATGCATTGCCCTCTTTTGATGTCAATGCACTGTCTTCTTTCAAACTTTTTGAAGCAAAGAAATTAACTGCTCACTTTGTGCCTACTCTTACAATTAGAATACGCAGGGCGAAAGGTGAGCCGTCTAAACTACCGTAAGCTGGTCTGATATCGACATCCCTCGTCTAATTCCGACACCCTTCTTTAGAGACAGGAATAATATGAAAGCTTGAATCGCTGATTGAAAAAGGATTATTCCTCTCTGACCACTGGGGACAAGCTGGAGTTGTTACAAGCTCTTTCTTGATTTGGTTGGTCGTTAGCCTGTAACAAAACAATTTTGTTACTTTTTCTAAAGAACGCGTCATCTCTATTACTTTAAATGACCAATTAGTGAAGTATCGTATAAAAACTCCAGGACATCTCGACCACTGAGCAAAGAAAATAGTTTTAACCTTTTCTATCAATTTCAGCTGATAAAGAGGGTGTCGGAATTAGAGGAGGGATGTCGACATTAGACCAAGTTACAGTAGAGCTTATTCACTACACAAAACCATTGTTGTCATCATCATATGCGTTTGTGTTTATGACCTGGTTGAGAGCAAACATCTTCCGCATCTTCGGAGCTTTCACTGACATCACTATCAGCTGGGACACAAATATCCATGCATGCTGACACCTTTGATGACAGGCCTAAATATGATTGAAAAAGTAGATCGGGTTAATTTACACGGTCTTCAAAGGGGAGAATACAGAAATTTAGGAATTAAATTTGATAAATTTCTTCTTTTGGTAACAATTGAACTCTTTCAAATTCAGTAAAAAGTCAAATTAACGCAACTTTTAGGTCAAATATTCAAAATATTATTTTACGTCGACCTTCTTTATTAACACCAGCCTCGATATTACCACAGAAATAAATAAGAGCAGGCTTATAGTTACCTTAGGGGAACTTATTTTGGCGGGAACTAATTTTGGCGAGCAGCGAAAATCTTAAAACATTTTAATTTTGGCGGGAACTAATTTTGGCGAATGACAGTGTAAATCTGTTCTATTTTGCCTTATTTTGAGCAATTTTTATGAATTTTAGGGGTTATTTAGACAAGGAAATAAAACATTTAATTTTGGCGGGAACTTATTTTGGCGAGTGAGCAAAATATTAATTTTGGTGGGAACTAAATTTAGCGAATTTCGTCTAAATTCGCCAAATTCGCCAAAATTAGTTCCCGCCAAAATAAGTTCCCTTGATGATATAGATAAGGTACTTGTGAAAATATTCATTATCAACTTAAATACGAATGCAAAAACTTACTCATGACGGCCACCGACTTTTGTAATTGTCGCATTTCCATTTTACTTGCTGCATTCATCCTGAGGATAAAAAAAGCAAAAAAGAATTATCAAACTAACTGAAGATTTGTGGTATTCAACCTTCTGATTTACAACACTATTAAGTATGAAAACAACAATTCCTCATGACAATATCAATTTGAACAAGTGATACTTTTATGGACCTACCTGGTTATGAATTTAACACATATAATTGATATATACATAAGCATGACCGTCAAAAAATCATTCAGAACACAAATAGTGACGATCTATTAAAATTAGTCGTTTGTTTCTTATAAAAAAAACGTTTAGAAACCAAAACTTCATGATCGTGAAATATTCTTTCATATTTTAGACTTCGTGAGCAAAAAAACGTCTATCTCATCAAAGAATTGAGTATTTTGACTAAGAACATTGATGTATGCTTATTAATAGTGATTCTTATAGATAAACATGCGTTTTTTGAGCCAACAAAATCTTTTTGCAAAAATCTGCTTGAGCCATCTTTTACCTATTTTCATGCAAAAAATCTGAAAAAATTAATGTTCCAATTTTTCACAAAGTCCAAAAAACCCGTTTTTTTAGCCGTTTTTTGGCCCAAATTTGCCCAAAAGCATTTTCTTTCGAAAATCGGGCTCCATCACATTTTGGCCACTACCATTTTGCACCTTTGTACCAAAAATCAAAAGATTCCTATAATTCAATCCTCAGAAAAGTTGGTAACAGACGAACGGACGGACGGACGGACTAACACCGGGGTAGGTCCAAAAATCATATGCCCCCCTGGATTCAGGGGAAATGGGTTTGGAGGCCAAAAGGATGTATGAGGTGGGGGAGACTTTTTTTTGAAGCCAGGGTGGGGAAAAACGAGGGAGGGGATAGGATGTTTTGATTGTAGGCATGGGGGGACGTTGTATTTTTTCATTCTCTTTAGGATTTGTTATTATTTTAGTGGTATTTTTTATTATCATCGTTTGGGTGTATGCTTAGTTTTTCCTTCATTTATTTCAACCAGCAATATTACAGTTTCAAAACAACCAGCCTTACCATTTATTCTTGAATTAGAACTACCTTAGGGAAAACAATAAGTTTTAAATTCCTCAAATTACAGCTTTTTATGCTCGAGGGGGGGGGGGGGGGTCAGAGAAAGTTTTGGAGCTGTAGGGTGGCAAAAATGAGGGGGGAAGAAATGGAAGATTTTCATTCTAGGCATGAAGGAGAGACCCTGAAGGACACTATGAAAATAAAAAGCCTTCAGTTAAAAAACGGAAAGTCTTACAATGCACTTTGTTGCTGTCCACCTAAAGCCTTCGTTACCATTGAGCATCTTGCTGTTTTCTTTAGGTTTCCAACTATAGAAGAAAGGAAGTGTTTTTCATCACTTTAAATATCTTTCATTTTGCAAAAGATGACATATTATCCATAGAAAGTTGAAATTTTAATCTTTAAAAGCTCAGACAGATTTAGCAAACTTATAAAATTTTATGAAATACATAAACTAAAAAAAAACAACACTTACTTGCACTTGAAGAAAATTTGTTTTGGTTCGATTTCTAAAATAAGAAAATTTTATAGAATAATAACATTATAACCATTTTGCTATTTTGGAGAAGAGTATCTCGCACAGTTTATGAAAAAATGAAAAAACCCTTTTAATTTTGTATTTTCTGAGACAAGAAAGAAATACAAATAGAGAGAGGAAAATAAATAGTGTTTGCTAGGAACAGCTCAGGACCTATTACGGAAAAAAATTGCAATCCAATTAAGAGAAATCGATGCGTATAGATGACTGAGGTTGTACTTTCGATGCACAGAGCTAATTCATTACACATTTCATTATTCCCAACTTAAGGGGTTTAACAGAGTGTTTTAATAAGAAAGGCAAGGGTTTCTAAAACAGGGTGAATATTTTCAAGATTTGGTAAAAATTCATCAAAATGGTATATAAAAATTTATAATTTTTTAACACAGTCTTCAAGGTTAGGGGGTTCATTCAAAAGATTTTAGAAGGTTAAAGGTTGTCAAGGTCGAAAGCATCCAGCAGGGTCCTTTTTTTTTAAACATCTGTTTCCCAGGCATAGCCTTCCTGGAAAATTTGATCTGTTGGCCAAAAGTTTCACAAAGAAGATCTGTTTTTCTTCAAAACCTAAATTTTTAATCTCAAAGTATCTTCCCTAGAAAATTTGATCTGATTTCAAAATTTTCAGAATTAAAATTCTGATATGTTCTCCCAAGCTTATAAGGAATAGGATATCTGTTTCCCTCTCCTGGAAATTTTCATCTGTTTCCCTTGCTTTTTGTGATTGATATCTGTTTTCCCCCAGAAAGTTCAATCTGTTCCAATGCAATATCATCTTTTTTTGGAAACAGATATCTGTTTCCCAATTTATTATGTCATATCCTAGAAATATTGATCTGTTTCTCTCTGATGACGTCATCAGCGGGGAAACATATAGCTTTGGAAAAGGTCTTTCCTAGAAAATCGGATCTGTTTCCCCATTTATCAAAAAAACGCTCTCTCCTGGAAAAGGGAAACAGATATTTCGAGGAAATGGGCTCGTCGACTGCTTCTGCAAGGTCACTTGTATACACACTGTAAAAACTGACTAGAGAAGGCTTTCAATGCACACTTAACCTAACAAGACCAACCAACAATCAAACTGTTTTAACCAAATTGAAGCACTGTCAATCATACTACAGATTCGGGAAAACCTACAGGATGTGCTTGCAACAGTTCTATATATACACAAATCCTAATCAGGTTTGTTCTGATTTATTGACTTTGCGTAACTTTGTATTTAAGGGATAATTTATTTGAGGGATATGCATGTTAAACCTCCATTGATTCAAGTTAGCTGATCTCACGGTTAGACCAAAGTTAGATTTTTTGCCTTCGAAACTTGGCTTGCACATGTTCAGGCCAAGTTCAGGTCAGGCCAACCCTAAAAGTTTTTGTTTCCGGTCCAGGGGGGAGGTCAGTACTAAGTTGTGGGGGCCAGTGCTGGGTGGTGGTTTGATAAGGTAGTGAAAAACAACTTAGTACATTGTACTAAGTGGTGATCCTAATTGAAAAAAACTTTTTTTCAACTTTGTACCAAGGGACTTAAACGGTGGTCTCAATACCAAATATGATGCATCAAGTTAGTATTCTGGTACTCAAAATCCTAAAAAAATCACAAAGAAATTCTTATTATAGGCAGTCTATATTTATTTCTTACCATTTTATTAGGATGTTTATCACGTTTATTATTTATTAAACTTTTGTTTTTTGTTTTCCCCTGGGTGTTATCATAGCAGGCCTGATTGGTGTAATTATCATGCAAATTTAGAAAAAGCACCAAATTTGGACCAGGCATGCCTAATACCCTGTGGATTGATATTAGAAGGGCAGCCCAGAAAAATGTTAAAGGTACTCTTAGGTGCCAAATAAACGCCCCCCCCCCGCTTGTTAATTTTTCGAAAATTTTCCAACCCTTTAAAGTTTGCGTTGCGCCGTGATGGAAAATCTAGGTTGGCGTTTTAAAATTATCTTTTCACCAAAACTTGCTCATCAATCAACTTGATGTTTATATGACATGTTCAAACAAGTCATCTGGTAATATTTAGCTGCTAAAATTTAATTTTAGACTAAGTCATACCTTAAAAACAGCCAAGGGAAAAATACTAACAGATTTGTTTTCAAAAATGTTTCATTCTCATTTTTTTCCAAAAATGTCCATATTTTTTAAACATTGCTAATTTTTTAGTATATGATTTTTGATTTTCGAAAATACATGCCTTGGGAAATATTTGATAATTGTTTTGATGGTAATATGTTGAAATACGATGAGAATAATATATTATTCATATTTGTGATTTTCATTGTTTCATCAAATTTTAAGCCAAAATGGGCAATTTATTGACCTTTCAAGAACCAATATCTTTCCAGCACATTCACAAAACCCCATGATGTTATATATCATTGAAAGCGAATATCTGAATATCTAATTTTTAAAATCCACAATTTTGTTGGGTGAGAGCTAGTGCTTTAAGTGGTTTTTTCAACAGCTGGGACAAGCTTTTTGCTTATTGCTCCCTGTTTATTAATTTTTAGAAATATTTTCAGCTGTCAAAGAGAAGGCCCCTTATAGTGTCCCTTATTTTTGGGTTTTCAGAAGTACAATTTCCAACCCCCCTGGCAATTAGGTGCCCCCGTTTATTAAAATCTCAAAAATTTTCCAACACCCCCCGTTTATTTGAACCCCCTGTTTATTTGGCAACTAAGAGTAGCCCTTTATTTCTGGACCCATTTATTGAAAACCTAGGGTAAAGCCCAAGAGCTCATTTTTTATAGAAATTTCAGACTCATTATAGGCCAAAATCAATTATAGAATCTGAAAGCTCTTGAAAAACTATGTAGGAAACTTTTAAGCGAGTATGGCCGATTTCTGTACTGAACCGGAGTTATTTGATGAAGAAGTGGTGGTTTCTCCCTCATTTTGGTCATAAATTGCTTATAAATATTAAAATGGCACTTCTACATCATTCAGTACAGAAATCAGCCATACTTGCCTAAAAGTCTTCTATATAGTTTTTCAAGAGCTTTAATTAATGAGTTTGAAATTTCCATAAAAAATTATGGAAAAAAAGGAAGTTTTTTAGAAAATTTAAACGACGTGTACCAGAAAATACCATTACTAAGAATTAAAGGGTGGTATACCTTTTGAGGGGGAAAATCAACTTAGTACAGAGTACTTAACGGTGGGTGTGTCATTTCTTGATGGAGATATCAAGATTGTACCGGCTACTAAGGGGTGGTATACCGTGAGTGGTCCTAAATCCGACAGCGCTGCCTAAATCCGATGGGGTCTTTCAAAGATACAAACTATAAAATGAAAACAAACCTTTCGCTGTGACGCAACGAAGATACCAAAGTGTCAACTAAACTGAGAGATTTGAACCAAATTGAACCAAATATAAATAACAATACAGTAATTGCTTCCTATACAAAATAATTTTTTTATTGCAATATGTACAACGTCATAAATGACAACAGCAGTAGCAGCATCATAAAAAGTAATTATTTTTTACAATTCACACTTTTTAAATTACATTAATTGGCATCTTGACATTATAGCCATCTTGTTAGATGTTTTGTTTCGAGAGCTCTTGCAATAGTTTATCGTTCAACTTGGAGAGGGAATGTTTGTAAACATAGAATTTTTTTCATAACAGTTATTTGGGGGTCAGAATTAGGCAGGGCTGTCGGATTTATGACCACTCACGGTACCTATTTTAAGGGGTATATAAAATGATGACGTCATCGAAAAATAAAAGTTTGCCAAAATTCGAAAATTTTTGGTTTTTTGGAAAGAAGACCCTCCCAGTGAACATAAAATATTATTACGAAAACGTTTGAAAATTCCTTAAAAAAAGTCTATTGGCCAAAATTGATATTTTCAATTTTTGCCTGTCAAAGGTTGGAGCTTAGGGTACGCGCAGCCCAGCACGTTACAGGCAAAATTAAAAAATATCAATTTTGGCTAATATAGACTTCTTAAAGAGGATTTTCAGACCTTTTCGTAATAATATTTTATGTTCACTGGAAGGTAATCTTTCCCAAAAGCCAAAAATTTTGAATTTTGGCAAATTTTAATTTTTCGATGACGTCATCGTTTTATGACATCATTTTGCCTTATTTCCTTAATATCTCCTGATATATTAATTTTCAGATATAGGTTGTGACCTTTTTCTTTATCAGTTTTTCACGCTCTTTCGAATGGAACAAAAAAATTTTCAATTTTGACGATTTTTTATTTTGGTTGCCATAGTAACCAATGACGTCAGTTTCCATAGCAATGGGTGGTCACACCCAGCCCCACCTCTCAAATTTTGATCTTCTACATTCAAGGAACAATATTCAATCATAAAATCCCTTTGCACAAACTGCTGCACACGGAAAGCTTTTTCGCTAGATAGTGACCCCTACTAATAAATGTAAGTAACTACAGTTAGTTTTCTTCTCCAGACGGTGTCAATGGAATGAATTGAACGCCGAATCAATTGAATGCAATTGAACACAATCGAATAATTGCGATTCAATTGTCAACCGCAATCGAATCGTAATCGAATATTACCCAGGATTTGCCGTTCGATTGTAACGATTATGTTTGATTGCATTCGATTGATTCAATTGTATTCGATTTTATTCACTCTCGTATCGTACTTACACGCTCGGCTGTCCACGCTAAAAAAACTCTAAAGGAGTGATCAAATTTAATTTAATCGCAATCAAACTTATCAAACATAATTGTAATCAAACATAAGCGAAGGTAATTTACAATCAATCGAACCAATCGAACACAATCGAATATTACCCAAGTAAGAATCGGCTGGTTCGATTGAGATTCGATTGCGTTCGACAATTGAATCGCAATTATTTGATCTCATTCGATTACGTTCGATTGGTTCGATTGCGATTTTCCTTCGAAGTTGTTCGATTGACACTGTCTGGTCTTCTCTAGTGTTCGATTCGCAAAGGATATTAGTCTTGGAAAAATTTGTGCTTTTCCCCCCTTAAAAAAATGTTGAAGCTGACTGGCCAGGTTGTGAGGGGGACAAAAGACTTTTACACCCCTGCCTTTGACAGACTCTTTTTTTTTTGTAACTTTAATGAATGTCTCTAAACCTCAGTTTATCCACTTTGCTTTTTTCTTCACTTTAAACAAACGTCTCTTCAGCTTCTAAACCTCAATTTACCCACTTGCTTTTTTTTGTCACTTGAAAGAACATCTTTAAACCTCAGTTTATCCACTCGCTTTCTTTGTAACTTCAATTACCCACCTGGTGGACCGGAAACGAAAATATTTTTAAGTCCACCTCATCATTAGCGACTCCAGAAGTCACGCAACTTTCGTTGACGTCAAACCAAATGTTTCATTTTTCCGTGAACTTTGAACCCTTCGAACTTCTTTTCTATGTATGCTAAAGCGTTCCGGTTTTTACTAAATGAAAGCCCGTGATCTTAGCTTTCCAGCGGTATATAACACTGTGGACACGGGCTAGACGGCAAATTGGTAAAATGCCGAACGTTTTGCAACATTTTGAAAATTGTTTGCCGACGGGAGAAAAACATTTTGCAACTTTCGATGAATAAATGTGTCTGGAAATGGAGGAAAATGTGTTTGAAAGCTGAAACTTTGTATGTTTATCAGAAAAAGGGTGAGGAATTCAAAAATCACAATCGCTAATTCTAATTCTTTCATTTTCATGTAGTTTTTTTCACTTTTTTGCTTCTTTTGCATGGGAATGTCCCAAAAAAAAGTTTTTATTTCTGCCGAAATGGATTTTCTTTTCATTTGGGGTTTCTCCTTTCAGAAAAACTTATTCTTTATTCATAAGTTTTTGTTCCTCCATTTCCAGAGGCCCCTTGAAAATGGGTCCCTACCACCTTTTTTGACTCATTTCAACCTTTCCAAGCTAATTTTCTTCAAAAACAAAAATAAAACAATGCAATGTTTCTCTTTTTCAAAAAAGATATATCTTTCATTATTTTGATAAATATACTAAATATTTTACAAATATTTTTATATAATAATATTCTAACACCATCAAAGAATTCTCCCTCCAAATTTCAGGTCTCTAGCTAAACTAGAAAAAGAGATATGCAAAATTGAAGAAGCATGACTGGAAAATTGCTTTTTTTTCTTTTTGACACATTTTTCGAATTTTTCCAAGCTATTTTCCTAACCTTTTTTTGACATTTTTAGTCAAATTTTTGACACTAAAATTTGAATATCTTTACAACCACTTATCCTCTAGAGGCCTATGACCCCTCATTTTCTTTCTTTTTCAAAGCTCTACAAGATAGGATAGGTTTTGAGAAAAAAATTAAAATTTGAAAAATCTTCTGGAGTTGCATCATCATGTTTGGGACTTTTTCAAGTTCAAAATTGCAGAAAGTGGCCCGGAAAAGACGGGACTCCAATAGTAGTTGAGAATATGCTTCAGAAAGTGAGGCAGTTTTGTAAGTGAAACCCAGATTTGAAAAAGACTCTTTCCAATTCATATTCAGTTATCCCAGCAGCAGGATAAGTTAGCGGAAAATTTCCCGAAAAGTCAGCCAGAAATTGATTTATAGGAAGAAGAAAAATGGTTGAAGAAGAAGTATGACCTAGACAACATTGAGATCGAGAACCTCGGGAATATAAACATAGGATCTATAGAATAACTTACCAATGAATTTCCAACATGCCTTGCAAAATTTTGGGACTGTCGCATAAACCTTCCAGCTGAAGCCATGTTCCTGGTTTGTTTTGAAAAAAATTTGTTACGCAAATTACAAAAGAATGGACATAAGGAGCAAAGTAGAGCTACCGTCAATAAATCCTCGCTTTTACACAGATTTTCACCAGTAATGACTAAATGAAAAGAAAATACTGAACCAAACTTTATTCAAATTGTATTTAGGAGGAATTAAAAGTTTCAATTTGAGAAATATACAAATTTTTACAATTTCTTTACTGAATGATAACCTTTTATCTACTTTGCTCACGAAAAGTTTTTCTTTGAGTAAATTACGTAACATAATTTTGCTCATGTGCAAAATTCAAAATGGCGACGTCTGGCAGGATATTTCGAAGTGTTATTGGGTCAACTAATTTAGTTAGGGTAAGAATTATACTTGTTTTTTTTCCACACAACTATTAATTTAATTGAGGGAAATAGAATCTTCTCTACTGCAAGAAGCTATTTTCTAGCATTAACAGTAGGGCAGGGCGTTAACAGCTATTTTTGGGTTGAAGTCTTCAGAAGTAAGTTTTCTTGTTAAAATTTTACGTATTAAGAGTTTTTCTACACAATTTTAAGGTCAGAAGCTGAAAATTGTGGAAACCCCCCTGGGGGACTTGATTCACACAAAAGCCAAAAGTGGCCTTTTCAAGCCTGTATGCACATGTGAAGTTGGGTAACTTGCATCAGAAGTGGAGGGAAACAGCCCTCAAATGAATGACCTGGCTGGGCATTAAAATACAAATTAAATAAAAAAAAAAATGGTAGAATAGAGCTGCAAGCGGAGCTGCGTAATTCAATTGTTTTAAAATTTTGCTGCTTTGCTTTGTCAGTCATTTGATGACTATGCAAGTTTCCCTATGATACAAGTTACCCAACTTCACGGTATTAGGGGCCGTCGACAAACAATTTTCCTTTTTTTTAACGGCTTCTGGCCGTAAGGGGTGGGAGGGGTCACTGCAATGCCGTTAAAAAAAGTTTAAAAAAAAGGGAAAGTCTCACTTACAAATTTCCCAGTTTTCAGAAGGCGGCATAGCCGCCCCCGAGATGATTTTCGATTTTTTAAATGCTGCCCCTGAGATAGTGCTGTGCGCCAAAGGCGCAAAAAGGGCGCCGCAGACGCGAAATTTTTTAGGAGTATTTATGCGAAATTTATTATCTTTGTTTTGGTACCGCGATTGAGATGTTCAATAGTGTCGAGGGCGTTATTTTTCAGGGTGGAAGGCCGCGTTTTATTAAAAAGGGCGTTCGATTGGGCGTAAACTTATCAATTTCGGCCGCCGTAATCTTGTCAAAATCATTTTCGGAACAGTTCGGAAGAAAAGATGGCGGACGTTGGCGGTGGTCTGTAGATGCTGCCCTTGGCCTTGGAATCTTGCACTTTCTACCCTTGGTAAGAAGCATTTCTGCCCCTGCCCTTCGGAAAAGGAAAGGTGCTGCCCCCGAGATCTCGACGAAATCTGCCATGATCTGAAAACTGGCAAATTTCATCAGTCCAAAAAGTAGAAACATGTGAAGAAAGACTAAGACCAAAGCAACCACACGACATTCACCTTATTCCCGATCACCAATTAATGCTTCGAAGAGAAAAATGACTGGTCACGTGACGAAAGTCGGCAATTTTTCCCTCCGCCTCAGTTGACTCCTTGCTCAACCCATCCCGCCCTGACCTGAACCTTAACAGCCTCAGGCCGTTTAAAAAAAGGAAAGTCGTTTGTCGACGGCCCCTTATATATATAGTCAAGAAGTATAAAACCTTCAACTACTTAAGAGCCACTGTCTGTAAGAATCAGACAATATAAGCAAACTGAGGAAGTGAATTTTTTAAAAATGGCTCATTTTGATATATTTTGTTCTAACTAATGGACTGAGCATCCTGTGAAAATTTTAGGGTCTAACTCAAAGCGGTTCAGATTTTATGGCCGGTTGAAATTTCAAATTTGAGCGGTCTCCGCTAACAAAAAATCTCAAATTTGGCTAAATAGGGATTTTGACCTCAAATTGTGCTTGAATGATAACAGAAACAATATTCTCAATTTGATAATCTGAAAATATGTACAACTTTTAACAGAAAAATGTAAAAATCATAACATACAGATAACCCGTTGTCTAAAAAACATGGCTCAAAACCAGGTTTTTGAACCGCGCGACAAAGTTTGAGCCATTTTCTAGGGCAAAAATCTCAAAATGGAGAAAATTATAGCTGGAAAGCTTTTTATTTCCCAAAAGTATTCTCAGTGTACTGCTGGAAAACAAAAAATGGGAACCATCAACCTCTCTGATTTTTCAAAATGGCAGCCCGGAGTTGGACTTTTGGAGTTTTTTGCCGTAAATGTTGCATTTTTGCCGCCATTTTAAAAAAAGACGCAAAAATTTCAGGGGGTCAATTATATATTTTTTGGTACATTTCTGGGAGTACTTTCAGGAACTGAACTCAGAAAAAAGGGGTTTTTTGATATTTTTGAGAATTTTCATCTCAAAATTTTTTTAAACTTTGTCGCTTTTTTAGTCTTTTTCAGCACCGTAGGCCACTACTGGGTCATATTATACTCTGAAAAATCCTTGGTTAAGATAGCTTAAATACCTTCTTTTGTTTTTTTCCTCATTTGGTGTTAAAATAACCACTAGAAAATGATTTAAGAGCTTAATTTTACTAGTTTTAGCCCCAAAAAGGCTCAAAAATGGACTAAGATGTAGGAGAAAACTCTGAAAAATGTAGTGGTTGTATTTTTTTCCGCTCAAAATTGAAGAACAATTAGGTAAAATACTTCCTACTTTAAATAATATAGCCTAACCTAAAAATTTGAATTTAAATTAAATTAAATTAATTATTGGAATAAATTATTACCAGAAATTTGGAAAATAAATTAGAAATTATAAAAAAGGTAATAATAGTTATAGTAAAAGAATTGTTATGCTATAATATAAGAAGGTTCATGAAAATAAAGGAATTATGAATTATTATGATCCAATAGAAAATTTGTTTAATACAGTATCAAAGTTCTTTACAAGTCATTTTTTCGTTTCCATTTGCTGTATGAAGATTTGTCATTGTCATCACATCCTGAAATTAGGAATAATCAAGATTAAAGATAATGTCACCGAAAAAACACAAGAGTATTACATTTTACAGATTTTAAACAGATAGATCCATTGAGAACCAAACCTGATCAATTATAGATTTTAAAGATCTTAAAAGAATTTTCATTAAAAAATGATTATAGATACAATTTTAATGTGAGTACCTTTTCTTGAGTTCAGTAGTGGCATTTTTGAAATCTTCATCAGACACAGCAAAGAAACGTCGATTTACTGGGATCGGGGGTGAGATTTCGCACAAAATATCATCCAAAATATAATCATTCAAGTCAGGAGTATCTGGATGTACAAAAGCATTCTTTCCAGTTGACATGACATAGAGCATACACAAAACAGTAACAACATCTGAAGTCACCTGTAAACAAGACAATATTGAATAATTTTATTTTTTATGTAGATTTATTCAAAGATGAAGTAAGAAGTTAGAGGTTGAAATTTCATCTAAACATACATCACTTATTTGTCCTGGGTACCATTGTGAGCCAAATTTGACAGCGACCCATTGATCCTTGTGATAGATTTCGCATATTTCTCTTGCCTCTTGCTGGATATCTTTAGTCACCAAGTAATTTTCATCATCTTCAATATCATTGTCAAAATCTATTTCTTCTTCAGCAGAGTTATTCCCTGTTAATGGTGGAAAAAAATTTTTTCATTCTTTAATGTCAATTTATCTTTACCAAAGAAATTAATTTATGTATATACAATATAATATATAAAAGTTGGTTTGGATTAGAGATAATAGAGAACATGCCCTAAATATTTTGCATTCAAGTAGTAACTCCAAATAAGAAAACAGACACTGTCATTCTGTTAGCAAAACATATTACCTTCTCTAGGGTCTTTCAATTTTCCTTCTTTGTAAAGCCTTGCCCAGCTGGAAAACAAATTTTTGACTTGTTTGGCTGTCACAAACTCTGCTGCTTTCAATTTAGGTCGTATCATTAGTGCTGCTTGGTCTGCAGTGCTCTTTTTGCCATCCTTCTCTCCTTTCATAAAGATGTCATAGAGCAGCCCTTTTTGGAGAGGGTTGAACCTGAAGTTGGATCGTACAGGAAGAGCCCATCCTTCTTTTGCAAATAAATTCATTTCATCCACTTCTTGACAAACATCGACCATTCTCAATAATGAGCTACTGTTATTACTTTGTCCCATTGTATGCAGGCTATGGCTAGCCATGGAACCTTTCATCCTCCTCACAAAACCAGTTTTCACTTTGTCCATTGAGGAGTCAGCATTCACAGTTGAGTGATTACCAGAATCAATATGATCCTCAAGATCTGTGACATTAGTAAATGATTTGCAGCAATTGAATTCTGGGCAGAACAAAAGCTTGCAGAGACTTCTTGATTCCCTTGGTTTTGACTCTTTCTTCTTTTGTATGATATTATCTGTGTGCTGAGTTGATTCGTAAGATGAAACTTCTTCAATCCCGTTGTTGAACAATACATCTGTATACTTTTGAATGACACCAGTTCCAATGTTGAAGTACCTCCAAAGCACCATATGGTCTTCCTTGAATTCAATGGAATGGTATGAGCTGATATTCAGAATTTTTCCGCCTGTGATTTTTGCTTTCGAATTGTCGATTTCCATCACACCAATCTTTGTATTTTTCATGCCTCTGCCATATTGAAGGGCTTCTTTGATGTCAATTGAGGAGAGGATATTGTTACCAGCATCGACATAGCTCTTCATCACTGATTTAGCCCCAGCAGACTCTCGATCGCATTGGTCTTTCCCTTTACATGGCTCGTTATAATCGTACCGTAAGATATTGATGTTATATTTTTTGCCAATTTTCAGTAATCCTTCAGCACAAAAGTTTCCATGGTAGCATGAGGCGTTGTCAGACTTAACATACATTGAATTGACGCTTGGCTCATCTTTTATGAATTCGGCCAAAACTTTGTCTGCTAAGCATAAAACATCGTCAGCACCTTGATCACATCTTTGCAAGGCAGTAAAATAAACACGTTTCTTTAGTTGCTCCCCTTCTTTCATGAAAAATACATCTACGTGCAGCGACATTCCTTTCTTTCCAAAGTAATTTTGCTGACCCTCACGAAATTGTGTGGGTAAAATTTTCTGGCAGAAGTCTTTAAGCCAAAATGCTGTATTTGGTGTCAAATTTTCAATACACCAGGCTTTTGCTTTCTTTTGTTGAACATCTCGAAGAATGTGGCAAATGTAATCCTGGATGTTCTTTATGGCTGTATTTATGTCAAACATAGTTCCTTCATCTGCCTCAAATTGTGCTGCTAGCTTTCTCACATCAGCCATTGCTTTGCAAAGCTGGTAACAATCCTCGCAAACACCTTCAGGATTTTGATGCTTTTCTTGGAGCTCTTTCTTTTTTGGGTCTGACAGGGCATAGTGAATATTGTGTGAAGCAATGTTGCTATCTTCAGAACAGTGAGTGGGATAAGTCGTCTTGAGGTACCGTTTGCCTTTCTCCAAAGAAGAAACAAGATCCTTGTCCCCAAACCTTTCAGCAATTTTTTGAAGATCAGCAAACCCATTCAAACCTGCTGCAGTTAGATCATCAAGGCCAGCTGAATTTAACAGAAACAAAACGAATGCATTAAAAATATTAGAAAATTAAAGTTAGAGCATAGACTTTTTCCAGATTACTAAAAACAAAACATGAATACGTTATTCCAAACAAAGTAAAGTTATTATTGAGTAGAATTTTGATTAAAGATTAGAAGTCACTGGCACTTTGATTTATAAATCATTTATCCTTTTCAAAGCTAATCAAATGATAGATACAAGAATTTGAGCAAACTTTTTTAGAAGTTACTAATAGAAAAATAAATGATACTGATACTTTACCCAAACACTTTCGCTTTGATGGTTTTATCTCTCTCAATATTCGCCATAAAGAACTCTCTGACAAAGGCTGATATTCACAATCACTACAAAATTTCTGATACAATGCGATGGTGTGACTGTATTTAGCTGTTAGTACTGCATGTGCGACCTTCTCTTTCAGACCATTATCATAGGTTACTGTAGTAACTCCATATGCGACATCCTGGAGTAAGCCACTGTTGAATACAAAATCAAGAAAGTGTTCACATTTATTGATATCTAGCTTGTGCCTCTTCAACTTTTCCTTTGCTGGGATCACTAAAGTTTCATTGCTTGCCCTCCATTTTCTAGCCTGGTCTACCTGATACCTGGTGCATCCAAACAAAGCCATTAGCTCCTCCTTGGTAAATCTGAAGGGGTCAATAAGCGATAGAATTACCATCTTGCTTTTACTGTCTCCTGCATTCTTATAGAGCTCCTGATAATATTGAATGTCTTCATCTACCTGTAGGTTATCATCAGAATCAGAGTCAGACAAGAACTTCAAAACACTTTCGTCTTGGCCAGGGGCAATAGAGGCAGCAAACTGTTTTTTGAAGAGGAGTTTCGCTCTTTGATACTTTTGTTTGATTTTGGTTTTGGTAGTTTCAGCCAAATCCTCAACATGTTTTCGTTTGACTTGAAATTCGAGAGCTATTGATAGAGGACTTTCAGCTAAGCTCGAGTTTCCAACAGATGAGTCACTTGGAAGTATTGGCTCCTCAGGTTCATAGTTAGGATCACAATCTATACTGGTATCATCCTCTGTTTCTTCCAGTAATTTTAATATGTCCTTTTTGTGGTTTATGCAAAGTCCACCCCCAATTGGCATTTTAATATTGAAAAGCTTTGGAAACGCAGCAACTATTCTATAGTATGCTGTAATGATATTCTTATTTTTCTTAGGTCCTGTTTTGGTTTTTCCATGATTTGGATGATAACAGAAATGTGGTTGTCTCCAAAACTTACCATTGATCTCCCTATGCTTACCACATATCTTCTCATCATTCTGTAAATCTCTACCAATTCTGCTTTCAATAAGACATTTTTCTTGTTCAAACTTCAAAGGAACTCCAAAAACTTTTAAAGATGATAAGTGCTCTTCCACATTCGCATTTAACTCATTGACTCCAAAAAGCTTGTCTTCAAAGTGTCTACTCTTTCCACACCCTCCGTCTATGTATAATGTACAGTTCGTATAAATTTCATTTTCACCACTTTCAACATTCTCATTTCTTTCATCTTGCAAACTTTTTCCACTTTTTCCACACTTATTGTTCTTATTAACTTCACTTTCAGTCTCACTGTTCTTCATTTCTTTTTAGTTTTCTAAAAAATATAAATAATATATACATATATTATAGTATTATTTCAAAACAACTCCCTCAACAAAATCTTCGCCTGACCATTTACCTTCTGTGGATCTGCCATCATGAATTTTTCCCGCCCTTTTTTGGACAAAATGGTAGATTCAAAATGGTTGATTCAAAATGGTAAATCAAAAGTTGTCTATAAAATATATATATCAAAGTTACTGAAACATTTCTCTAGCACAATCCCTGTCGCATGTTAAAGCTTCATTTGGATCTACCATTATGAATATTTTCCCGCTCTTTTTTGGACAATATGGTAGATTTAAGATGGTAGATTTTGAAATGGGACACTTGAACCTGCAAATACCATATTGGGCTAAAAGTGAGCTAGGAAGATAAATTACCCCCAAAAAGATGACATAGACTGTTATTGCTTGATAGTTATTCTTTCTAAAAAAATTGACAACTTTTTTTACCTGAATAATTGCACAAACATAGCATTTTTTGACATTTATTTCAGTTTTTGCGCCTTTTTTGGGGTTCAAAATTGGAAAATTAAGTTCTTAACTCATTTTCTAGTGGTTATTTAAACACCAAATGAGGAAAAAACAAAAGAAGGTATTTAAGCTATCTTAACCAAGGATTTTTCAGAGTATAATATGACCCAGTAGTGGCCTACGGTGCTGAAAAAGACTAAAAAAGCGACAAAGTTTAAAAAATTTTTGAGATTAAAATTCTCAAAAATATCAAAAAACCTCTTTTTTCTGAGTTCAGTTCCTGAAAGTACTCCCAGAAATGTACCAAAAAGTATAAAATTGACCCCCTGAAATTTTTGCATCTTTTTTTAAAATGGCGGCAAAAATGCAACATTTACGGCAAAAAACTCCAAAAGTCCAACTCCTGGCTGCCATTTTGAAAAATCAGAGAGGTTGATTGTTCCCATTTTTTGTTTTCCAGCAGTACACTGAGAATACTTTTGGGAAATAAAAAGCTTTCCAGCTATAATTTTCTCCATTTTGAGATTTTTGCCCTAGAAAATGGCTCAAACTTTGTCGCGCGGTTCAAAAACCTGGTTTTGAGCCATGTTTTTTAGACAACGGGTTATCTGTATGTTATGATTTTTACATTTTTCTGTTAAAAGTTGTACATATTTTCAGATTATCAAATTGAGAATATTGTTTCTGTTATCATTCAAGCACAATTTGAGGTCAAAATCCCTATTTAGCCAAATTTGAGATTTTTTGTTGGCGGAGACCGCTCAAATTTGAAATTTCAACCGGCCATAAAATCTGAACCGCTTTGAGTTAGACCCTAAAATTTTCACAGGATGCTCAGTCCATTAGTTAGAACAAAATATATCAAAATGAGCCATTTAAAAAAAATTCACTTCCACACCCTGTCTGATTCTTACAGACAGTGGCTCTTAAAATGGAAACAATAAAGACAAAACTCACAAAACAAAAAGACAATATAAATACAACAAAAATCTAGAATGAACATTCACAGAAAATCAATCAGGTTGGAATTGGAAAGGAAAAAATGATGACATAGACATCCATCAATGCAAAACTAGTGATCTAAAGTGACTACAAGGAAGAAAGCGACTCAATATGAGTTAAGAGGGAAAGAAGTAACTCAATATGAGTCAAAATTTTTTTCAAGAAAACACATTATCTGTTCCTCAGTTTTCGACCTACACAGGATTTCGGCCATTTGTGAAAATATCCTCCTATATGATGGAAATAAGGTTGTGTAGGTAGGCCAAGCAGTGTTAGCTAGACACCACCACAGATAAAAAGATGTAAAAAGATGTGTTTAGTGAAAGTATGAAACGCGCGCAAATATAAAATAAACTAAAACTTAAACTCCACGGAACCAGCCAAAGAAACTAAAATAACAATGAAAAAAGAAGTGTACTTTCTACTAGACAAAGTTGCCACACCTTTGACACGTTTCTGCCACAACGTTGTAGAAAGCATACTAGATGGGAAGGAACTGGGATTGGATCGCCACTATCCAACCCTGTGGCTCTCACACACATTTTACAGTTCAAAGAAGAAGATGGAAAGAGTGGGAAAAGAATGAGAATTTAAAAAAAAGTCAGACTAGAACCCAGTTCGAAGCCCGGTACACCCATGACCGCTCACTGCAAAAGCTGGCGAACGACTGCGACTTCAGATCTACAAACAACAAAGAATGGCCGAATTCTTTTTCCTCTTAGAGAGACGATGTTATAATGAAAGGGTAATTAGTCCTCTCTGGGTCCCTCTGTCTTTATCCTGGCTTGGGACAGGCTGACTGTCATTCAAGACAGGCAGGCGACATTACCCCAGCGGCCTGTACAAGATGACAACAAACTCCAGGTAGACTTACAGGAGAAGAAAACAAAAAATGAATCAACGAAGGTGTAAACACCTTAGACTCCTTTGGAGCCGACTGCACTAGACAAATAGCAAAATCTTTGTTTTTCAAATGTCAAAATTGACAATTGGGTGTTTAACATAAAAGCGGCAATTATTACTCTTTTTAGTAATTATTGCCAAAAATGGCAATTTTCTCAACAATTGTTTGTTTGTTTATCTTTTTTGAGATTATAGAAGAAGAATAAACTATATACATAAGGTTTAACCCACAGATATCTGTAAAGCCCGAAGGGCTAGATTTGCGGCTTTTATCGAAAAGTGAAGCCTAGGTTTGGAAGGATTTCCTACCAAAGTCACGTGACTAAAATATGCAATTTCACCGGTTTGAGAGATGTGAAATAGCGTTTGCTGCCTACGTTTTTTGATCTCGCGCTCCGAAAACAATTAAAATGCTAGATCCTATCCATCGGCACGAAATTTAAAAAGTCAAATTTTTGCATTGTCGTTTTTGGAAGGAAAAGTTGATTTTATTATTGAACACATTGTACTTGACACTGGTTGACACCCTCGGAATTAGTAGGCCCACTGTGACCTGTTTAGTTTTGTTTTGAACTGGTCTTAGTTGGAAGTACAGAGAAGAATAATCAAGTCATATGTAAACAAACTTACAACGGGGGTTATGTTTTCTCTTTCCGGTGGTGTTTCACCATCGATGCAGGATCTTTTTACATATAATTTTAGAACTTTTTATGTTATTGAGCAACGAAAAATTGAAAAAATCACTTTTATGAACAATTCGAAAAACACTTTCTTCAATGCAATTTTACAAATTTCAAACACCTCTGACATCTTTGCCCTTATAAGGACTCTATGCTGACTCTGTATTTCATCGTTGAAAAAATTCCTGTTTTCGGCATAATAATTTTCAAAAAGTGCAATAATTGCCATTTTTTTAATTTTAAACACCCAACTGGTTGGAAAAAGTCAAAAATGATTGTATGCTTTTTTCCAGTAGTTTACCCCTCTGCAGGAAATTTTGCAGTCACAATACAAGATATTTTCAGATAGTTTTATCATTAACTAACTTTTTGAGCATTTTTAGTGAAAATTGTATTTCTCAAAACCAATTTCGCGGTAGAAAACAAACCAACAAAAGTCCAAAAAAATTAAAAATTTCCATGATATTTTGACACTTACAGTCTTTTTCGAACAACATCATCTCTATAAGCTTAAAAATCTAACTTCACACATCTTCTAGAAATTTGAAAAGATAATAGATAATTTGATGGCTGTAAAATTAAAAAAAGCTTATATTAATAAAAACAAAGAAAAATGATACAAAGGACGTGCAAAAAGACAATTATTATATTGAGGTCTTTGATCATTAGTACCTCAAAGGTCATAAGATGCAGTTCATCCTTTGATGACGTAGCCTGGATATCCAAGCTCAAAATTTTAGAAAAAATAAGTTTTACCTCAGGCAGACAAAGTTCTAAAATTATAGAGGTTGGTTCACCTAGAAATCAGGTGAACCCCTTTGACAGATTTTCCTGCATGAATCGCATGGCTGCAAATAAATATATGCACATAATTTCAAGATGGTACCCCAGCAGTGATAAATCAATTTAGAATGGCAAAAATAAAGATATATATACCTTTAGTTCATTCATACCTTTAGTTCTTTACACGATGCATTATTAAGAAGATTAAAAACAAGAATATCTAAGCAAGTATGAAAAGAAAACAACCAGAACATCTAAAAATTCCCATGTTTTGATCTTCCCACTTCTTCCCTACCATTATTGTTATTTTTATTTGGATCTATGGTCAAACACCTAAGGGAGATAATTAGGCATTCTATTGTTATTTGCTTCGAAGAAGAAAAACCAGGGAGATTTGTAAAGCAGCATACACGCCTTGCTGATCGCCCGCGTGATCTATCCAAATACTTAGGCGGACACTTCAAGTCAGCTTGCATAATTTCTTATACGCGCTCCGCCATTCAGATCTCTGATTCACTTGGACCCAACCAAGCAGAATATCTGCATAATCATCCTCAGATCAGAATGCAGACGATCTAGGTAAACCAGACCGTAAACATAAGAAGTATCAACATCAAAAAAAAGTTTACGGGCTGGATATCCAGGCTATTGATGACGTAGCAATGATTGAAATTTTAGTTTATACATAGTGTCCTCCTCTTTTTAAAAATCCAAAATCCAGGGGGGTGTCAAAAACCTTTGCTTCGATTAAGTTGTTACATCAATAAAACTTTTTATTCTGTACATAAAAGAATCGTTCATTTCATTATTTTAAGTGTGTAGTTAAAATGCCGGACGGTTTGTCCAACTTTATATGATTATCGATTTCAAATGAGTTATACTATGTTCAAAGTTGTTATAGTATCTGGTATATGAGACGTTGTCTTGATACTTTCAATTTGGGAATTATCTCAATATATTTTCGTGAAAAAATATATAAATTGAAAGAGGTTTTGTTCAATAACTCAAATTACAACTCTACTATACTATTTCCTTCTTATTACAGAGTTTACGAGGATCCACAAAACTTCAGACATCAACAAATTTAGTAAAATTAATAAAAGGTAAAATTGTTTTTAAATTATTTACAGAAAATCTTCTTTATCTCCTTGTAAAATTCTACTGCCAAATTTGTTGACCTATTCAACTTGTCAGTATATACTCATGCTAAATTTTTCGTTTTTTTTCAGGAAGCCAAACGATATCAAGTTCAATAAAGAAAAGAGCTTTATCTCAGTAGGTTTCTAGTTCTTTTTAAGAAATCAAGATTGAAAGATGTATTGAGAATATGCCTAATGCAGCATAAGTTTCGCTTGAATTATCTCAAGTTGAAATTAATAGTTTATGCTAGAACTATATTTTTGGTGAGTTTTAGATTCTTTGACTTGACTTTACCTCATCGTGAAGATAGAAAGCAACCAGCCGTGTTTTGTAAAAGTGTTTCTCTTTTTCGTTTTGTAGATTGACTCCTTGTCTAGCTTTGCAAGCCTCGAGACAGCTGGCCGTTGGGCAACTTAGCACCAGCATACTAGGTAAGTTTGATAAATTCTAAAGGAATGGTTTTATGCTCTGGTTTGTGCAGAGTCGTCATTTCATTTCGGCTCATTTTCCTTTTTGCAATATAAAGATTAATTCATTTCGTATGGTATTAAATAACCACTGGTTGGTTCATTACATAATTTTTTGTCTACCCCTATATCTTGCTTAGCCTTCTATCATTCTTAAACAATAGGTTTAGGTACCAAAAACTGAGCCGCACAAGCTTATAAACGTTATGTTATGCCAATCTACTTTAATCTCATCGTTTTTCTCTTCGACAGACAATTGTTTGGTAGGGAAACACACAGCGCTGACGATAGCAGTGAACGAAGCGGAAGTGACTTCAGTGGAGGAAACAGATGAAGATGACGAAGCTACATTATACATATTGAGTGAAATGTTTTCAATGCTCACCATCATAACGGGTGATGGATAACAGAAAGAGCAAAAATTTCCCGTTTATTTTAAATGACAAAAGAACCTATTTGGAAAAGGCTTTGTCAATGGACTATATAATTGTGTGAAAAACTGAGATTAAGCTACAAATGCAGATATACATCATTTATTGACATAATCTGAAATTATCCTCAAAATTAAAGATATCATTGAGTAATATGACTTTTATCAAATTTGATTTACTTTTTAGGATAGTTTAAACCTTTGTTTAAACCTGAGTGTCGGGGATAGTGCATTGCAGCAAATTCCATTAAATGCTAGATAATGTTTTTTCGAAAGTCATACTTTGAAATAATTTTATTTGTCTTCATACAGTGTTAGTTTCAAATAAGCTGTGGATTTTTCAAGCTCTAAAAGCACCTTGACTGCTATCGCTTCATATTTTCTATCGCTATTTTTTATGAAATAACTATTTTATTTTACTTCCAAAAGAAAACTTTTCTGTGTAAGATTTATTGTGTTTAGCGTACATATTTTAGTGAAGATTTTTTTTTACATCGAATGATATCCTCCTTTTACGGTATTCACATTTCGCTTTAGTTTAACCTCTTCCGGACGCACAGCTTATTGATTGAACATATGGGGACTCAAAATCATGTCTATTTTGTAAAACAGCCTAAAAGTAAAATTTTCACCCTAGGATTTTAAAATTCCACATAGGCTATTTTTTGTCAACTTCAGTTGAGCTACAATGTGTACATGTCTGTATGTCCAAAACCTTTGGGGCAGTCTGGAGGCTTAAAAAATGGTCGAATTTGGCTGAAATTTGGTACACTTGTTCCTAAGGGTGAATATTTGGAGTTTTTTTTTTTGGGGGGGGGGGGGTATTATTTTTCGGTTCTAGGACAATTGCCTCCCAGACAATTTCCCCCAGGACAATGGTCCCCCAGGACAATTGCCCCCCCCCCCCAGATGTCAAAAGTAAAAAAGATGTCAAAGTTTATGGTGATTGAATTTGCCAGAAAAATTATCGCTTATTTTTGAGTTAGCTCTTTATTTGTTTTATGTCACACAAGATTGTTTTACAGTGGGTATATTATGCAGACTATTTTCTCTGTAATCGTCAAAAAGTCTCTTGGAAAAATCATGCAGCATAGCATTCTTGAATGCACTTTTCAAGTCTAACAAGAAAAATAGTCAAAAAGACTAACGATCACCCGATCAAGAATTGTCTCAACGGTGATTGTCTGAATTTATTTTTTTGGAGGGGGAGGGGGGCAATTGTCCTGTCACGTATTTTTTTCGGGCCAGGGCACTAGTTTTTTATTTGTTTTGCTATGATTGGGCCTATGAATATTTTGAACAAGCTGCTGAAATTGAGCCCAGTGCGTTGCCCACGTTTTAGTATGTTGAAGTTGTTCAAATTTTGCATGATTATCCTTATCTTTGTAAAATTGGTCGCCGTTCACATCGACCGTTCATAATCCACAATTTAGCCCACAAACTTCAAATTAGAAGCTTTGCGACATCGATGCACACAAATACTGTACAATCTTATACATTATAACATTAATCGCACGATGGGTTATTTTTTCTTATTTGGCACGCCCTCAAAGAGAGCAATTAATCGTTAATTGCATCCTGTAGAGAGCAATTAATCGTTAATCACACTCTCCAATGCCGCGCCAATGTTTACAAAATTGATTTCAATGATTTTTCTTACATTTTTTTTGCATCGAACGTTTTAATTGCATTCGAAATTTATTTTGTGAGAAAGAAAATCAATAAACAACAACGAACAACAATATAAAAGAAAGACAAAAAGAGAAGAAAAAAATATAAAACTCTCAGTGTAATTTCTGTGATTTACTTTCTTAACTGGGAAAAAGTAGTGACAGCCATTGTGCGATTAGCTCGTAATCACATAATAACTTGTATAATTCGAAAATTGCACTCGTGTTTTTTTGTTTCGAATTTTCCTCGTCCTTTCGGACTCGGAAAATTAATAACAAAAAAATCACTCGTGCAATTATATTCGAATTGCACTCGTTATCATGTGATTACATATACTTATTTGACTTTGTCAAACTCGCCAAAATTTCTTTCCACCAAATTTGAATTTCTAGGTCATTCGCCAAAATAAATTCTCGTCAAATTTAACTTTGTTTCAATTTAAGTCTCCATTTCCCTGAAAACCCTTTTTTCCTCTTTTTTCAGCTAGAACATTGATCAAAAATGAGTCGTTCGACAAAATTAATTATCGCCAAATTTAGAAATTTTATTAAATCGCTAAAATAGATTCCGCCAAATTGCACCGAAATTGGCGAACGAGCAAATTTCTTCTCTGAAGGACAAATTCCTTGGCTCCGAAATTTTTCACACTTACAGCATATCAAATTGACAAAATTCACACAGGCTTTATAAGCCCTTGGCAACTGAAATAACGGTTTTTTTGAGAGTTAGCTAAGTTTTAACTGATTGAAGATTTTTATTACGTCATCGTTAAGCCCTCCCAGCTAAGAAATGGTACAGCATTTAACTTGATTACAATCTAGACGTGTTTTATGTACCAAAATAAATCAGAATTTTAAGCTCTGGTATCAACATTTTTCAAAAATTCTCAAAAAATTTCAAAGTTACTTTGACAATAATCTCGTTGTTGAAAGGTTTAGAAAATACCTGTACCTATTGGTACTGTTGCTATGGGTAACCATTAATTTTACCTCTCTCGGCCAAAAGTTTCTAAATTTCATATAATAATAGGTGTGAAATGTCAGAGCTAAAGAATTTGCATTATCGTCGAAGTCATTGTATTTTTTGATTTTTTTTAATTCTTTCTCAAAATTTGTTGACAGTAAAATTACTTGATTGAAAATAAAAGACCCGAAATATGGGCTTCAAACTTTTTGAAAGAAAAGGCAAGAATCATAAAATGCTTTTATGAAAAAAGATGTTTTTCTGCAGAGCCCCTTTTATTT